>NC_056729.1:949361133-949653633 GCF_019279795.1 Protopterus annectens
TAGTGGTTCAGTACCTTGACTATGGTGCATGGTATCCTGGCTTCAAACCTGGCCACTGCTTTTTATATTTTATGACTGTCTAGACAGGCTAGGGGGTGTGTCTATGTAAAGGCAGTTTTGTTACAGCTTGCTCAACGTTGCCCATCGGTTAGCTTGTTGGCACGGTGCGCAGCTCCGCGCAAACGGGTTACGCTGGTTTACACTTCATTTGGCTGTCAGCACACATATTACACTCAACTCAGCTAGGGGCACACAGTTTCAGTGTGTTAAACCACTGCTCACCTTCGGGCACTCATTTTACACCTGTTAAACCACTGCTCACCTACGGGCAGATGCACTCACCTTGTTAAACTGTAGCTCAGCTATAGGCACATCTGGCATTTTTTATTATTTTGTTATCTCACATTTCTTCAAAATAAATGGCCTATTTCATTACATTTTACATAAAATATAATTTTATATGTGTACATGTATGTCAGGAACTTGTTTCGTGCTTATTTCACTAAAAATAAAAATTGATGTTGTGGGGCTCGAACCATGACTGCCTGCTCTTCAGCTGACGTCTCTACCGCTACGCTATTGCTTTTTGGCTTACTTTGCATAGTTAGTTCTTATATGCTTTTCCACTTACTGCTAACTGTGGCTGAGCTACGGGCATGCCCGCGCAAACGAGCGCACTCACGGGCAAACATCTTTACAATTAAAAAAAAATATAACATCTTCATTTATATAATTTTATGTTCATAGTCTGTGGGGGCATGTGTTGTGTTGTGTTTATTCACATTTCCATGTACTCTGTCATGGGGATTTACTTTGGGCACTTTTACTCTTCTGGGGGTGTGTCTGCTTGCAGGGCTCGGCCTACGGACACACCCCCTACTGTCTTCCACGGACCGTGTAAGCCTTAGGTGTGATTCAGCATGCCCTCATGCATATGCATGACATGCTGATGTCACACCGTTTAACTGCAGCCTCCGTGTAAGCCTTGTAACTCTTACATGGAGGCTTCGTGAATCCTGCCCCTGGTCTTTAAAACTGACCAATGGAAATAGTATTGTTTAGTCCAGAGGTAACATGGCAGCTAACCTCAGCTGCCAACAAAGTTCCTTACTATGCAAAATATTCTTCCAATCACCCCCCTCAGATCTAAAACAACTAGGTCAATACCACCAAATGTAAATTTGGTGAAATTAGTACATTTAATGGAATGTTTGTATAATGAATTTGTCTCTTTACATTTTTTATATCATCGGTGTGTTCGTAGATTCTAATCCTTAGTGCCCTTTCAGTTTTACCTATATAAAAACTACAACAATCCTCACACTTGGCAAGATGCAGTATTTTACTGGTGTTGCAATTACCCTTAAGGAGCTTTACCTTAGATTGCATAGCATTGTTCAAAATAATTTCCTTATCTCTTAAAATAAAGGAACATTGTCTATGTTTAAATAAAGCTGTTTCTTTTATACATTGGGACCCTCTACCAGTTTGTGTATATTTTGGTTATTGGTATATTTTTTTTGCCACTGCACTTTTGGAAGTGTTCTAGTGAGGTACATGCCAAATGGGGCATTATGCTCGATGATTGGCCTAATGAGGGAAGAGTAGAGAGAGATGATGACCTCTTTCTTCCTGGATGCAAAACCCTTGATAATGAGATGTGTCACATAGGACTTTCTGACCGCAGGGCAAAGTGGTGGTCGAATAAAAGGTTCCTGTCAACCTGTGTCCCCAGATCTCTTATAATGCCTTCAGTGTTCAGTGGGCTCCCATCAATGTGGTAATTAGTGGGAACTGAGATTTTCTCAAAGGGGATGACAACGATTGTTTTTGGCATTAAACTTAAGGCCATGGTTTCGACACCAGTCATTGGTCTCAGTGAGGCCTTTCTGTAGGACGTTTACATCACTTGGAGAGTTAATAATGGCTCTCAGCTTGCATTCGTCTGTGAACATGGTCAGCCAGAGTCCCTCCATGTTGACCTGGATTTCTGAGAAGTAGAAGCCAAGCAGGAGAGGACCCAGGACTGATCCCTATGGGACTCCACTTGTGACTGGTCGGCAGGGTCCACTACTTTCACACTGTGGGTTCTATGTGTGAGCCAATTTGCAACCTACCTAGTGATATAGAGGTTGATGCCTAGTATGGAGAGTTTATCAATAATTCCTGTGTGGGGAATGGTATCAAAGGCCTTGGCCAAATCAAGGTAGGCTGTATGAACTGCCTTGCCCTCAGCCACAGCTCTGGTGACTGACTCAAAGAAGTCAACCAGGTTGAGCAGGCATGATCTACCTTTCACAAAACCAAATTGCATGGGATCTAGAGTTTGGAGATTCCCTCCCCACCTCTATAGGGGTTCCACAGGGGTCTATTCTAGGTCCTCTACTGTTCTCCATTTTTATTAACAACCTCCATCTAGCCACCCCTCTGTCAACTTGCATTCAATATGCAGATGACACCACCATTATCTGCTCTGCCTCAACACAATCTGAACTTCACTCTATTACACAAAAGACCTTCACAACTATTGAGCATTGGTTCTCTAACCATTGTCTCCTCCTCAACCCTAAGAAAACCAAACTCCTGCTTTTTACACCCACTCATTTGTCTCCCTCCCTTAACTTCATACTTACATCCAATAATGGTACCCTTATCAGTCCAGAACCTACCACCAAACTCTTAGGTATTACAATTGACAATCAACTAAAATTTGATAACCACATAAACGCTACAATCAAATCTACTAACAGAAAACTAGGTTCTCTACAGAATCAAATCTTTCCTAACTCCTGAAGCAAGAACTACTATAGCTAGAACCCACTTAATATCTACCCTATTATATGCCTCCCCATTTATACTAATCTCTCCAAATATAATCTCAACAAACTATCCACAGCCTATAACAATATTGCCAGATTTGCCCAAAACTCTCCATATAGGACTCACCACTGTCTAAACCTAAAAAAACTAGGCTGGCTAGAACTACCTCAACTAATAACATTTAACCAACTTACTATTGCCCACAAAGCCCTTTACCACCCCGATAACACTCCTATGCTCTCCACCCTCATAAAGCCCTACAACAATCTGAGCAGCCTACGCTCATCCACAAAATATTGATTCATACTTCATTATCTAATAACTTAGCAGGTGACACCTTATTTTCCAACTCAGTGGGTAAAATATGGAACCAACTACCAAATGACCTTACTTTCCTTACATCTCTCCCACTATTCAAAACTAACCTAAAACTATTCCATTCAAACCACTGGCTATGCTCTTGCCATAACCCTGACTAACCCTTTTCTTCTTCTTTCTTTTCCTTTCCTTTATTCCCATACTATCTTTTCCCTCTAAACCCATTTCTTCTTACTCCCTCACTCTAGCAAATTAGACCTCCTTTCCTAGCTTGACTGCTCATTTTCCACTCACAAAAATAACTTATTCTTCAACCTTCCTTATATTGCAACTGTGTATGTAACATTAACTTAATCTCTGTCCATGCTAGAACTGTAGTTATATGCCATACATAACTGCAGTAGTTTCAATTTGTATGTTTCTTCTATCGTACCTTGGTAATTTTTATGTTTCATTTTACTTTAGTTTAATTCTGTATATTTAGAAAATATTCTAGTTTTATCTTTAATATGTTTATTTAGTACTGTAGCGGAGCTTTTCTCCTCGGGCCTCCACTGAAAATGGACATGTATCCAGCTGGACTAGCCCGGTTAACAAATGTAAAATAAATAAAATAAAATATATCCTTGTTAATTAGGTCCATGATGTTGCACTCCATAGCCTTAGATATCAGACTTGTCAGGCTAATAGGGTGATAATTCCCAGGGTATATAGTCGCTCCCCCTTTATGGTGAGGGATGACTGTAGCAGTGCACCATTCAGTAGGGACAAAGCCTGAGGTGAGGCTGTGATTGAACAGGGCACACAGATGTGGTGCCAGTTCACTTTGTAGTTCATGTAGAACACATCCAGGGATATTATCAGGTCCCATAGAAGCTGTATTCTTGGCCTTGGACAATTCAGCTTTAACCTGTGCTGCAGTAATGCTGGGTGCCTGCCATTCCTCCAGTATTGTGATTGGTCCTTGGGGGGGGAGGGGTAAAGCTGGCACTGAATTTTTTGTTCAGTATGTTGGCAATATCTGTTGGCTCAGTATAGGAGGTACCATTGTGCAGTAACCCAGAGCAAACCTGGGTATTGCCATAAAGGCTTTGTGGTTGGTTTTAGTGTATGCTGCAATTCTCCCTTCATAGCTGGCTTTAGAGGTTTTGATGAGGGATCTCAACTTTTTGTTGAGGCTAATAAGGGAGTTTTTTCAGTCTTGGGACTTCGCCTTTTTCTGCAACAGTTTCTTCCTTCTGTTGTAGAGTTTATTAATGGCAGGGGACCACCAGATTGGCTTCCTTTTTTCGAGGAGAGCATCTTGGTTCTGTTGGGTATGGCAAGTTCCATGCATTTATGTACGTGTTTGTACAGTGCATCGGTGTATGATTCGTTAGTCATGCATCTATTTTCAATTGGCATGGGTGTCGTCTAGTTAGCCACGTCTGTTTTTAGGAGCCCAAAGTCAGCTTTGGAGAAGTTTTCATGGTGGCTACCTTTGCGGGGGGTGTGGGTGAGATGTGGATTTCCATGGTGATTAGTTTATGGTCGGATCTAACCTGGGAGGAATTGACTGTTGGTGTAGAGTAACGATTGCCCATGTTAGTAATAACCAAGTCAAGGATGTTGCTTCCTCTAGTGGGGGTAAGAATCAGCTGATCCAGGGCATTGAAATTGATGAATTCCAGGAAGCATTGGGCGAGTGTATTGATGCATGAGTATTTTTCCCAGTTGATGGAGGGGTAGTTGAAGTCACCTAGTATGAGAGTGTTGGGTTGCACCCTAATAGTCTCCAGGGAGCTTAGGAACATGGAGTGAGAGTCTTGGTACATGGTTAGGAACCTATAGCAGGCTACGACCTCAATCGTTGTCTTACCCATTGTTAGTTGTACCTGAAGTATCTCAGATGCGTTATTCTGGACTACTAGTCTGGAGGTGTGCATATCCTTTATAAATATAGAGACATCACCACCTTTGGAGCTTCGGTCCATGTTCTGGGGCCAAAAGGTGTGGAATGAGTTATAGCTTGGTAGAGCAGGGGTGCTTTCTGCTGCTTTAAACCAGGTCTTCTTTACAGCATAATGTCGATGTTTTCCATTTTGAGGATTGCTTTGAGCCAGTGCATCTTTAGATTTAGACTTCTAGCATTGAGCAGCATGACTCTCAGATTGTGTTTATTTATAACTGTTACAGTGGTAATTTCTTCTTTGGGACATCACCTAAAAAGGCACTATAGGGGTGGCAAGAGCCTTAGCCAGTATCCGGAAACCCAGGGTGACAGATGCAGGCCATCTCTGGCAAAGCATTGAGGTCTGTCAGGCATGTCATCCCAAGCAGACAGATACTGGATCCCCTTAGAATGACACTAAAAATGTAGCCAATTGTTGAAGTCAATCATTTTCTGCTTGTACTGCGGTATCATTCTGGCTGACGGTAAGATGCTGCTCAGGGCTAGGGTCATACCTGCCTGGGCCACATAACCCAAGAGATCCTCTGTCCCTTTTCATGTAGTCCAGGAAGGTGTGTCTCAGGTCATTCACATCCACATGGACAGTGACAGAGTCATACTTGTACTTGTTGTGGAGTGACCTGAGTGCATGTTTTGTGTCAGATTCTGGCACCTGATAGACAGCTGACTGTTGCCTTATCCTTATTCAATCTAGTGAGTGGGAGATCAGTGTGCCTCACTATTGAGTCACCTATGATTAGTGTATTGGACAAGCTGTTTTGCCTAGGTTGAGGGGAACACTGTGTAGGTGAACTATGTGTCTTGTGGTTTGTGCTGTGTTGGGGTGGTCGAGTGCATTTCTGCCTTGGAGGTCTCTGCTGTTTGGATAGATTTCTATTGAGAGCCTCTGTGAAGGTGGGTGTGTGGTCTGTGTTTTTATGTGAGAACTTTGGTGGTGGGTATTCTGGAGGGCTATGAGTTGCATGTGGTGTGATGTAGGTGTTGACCTTCTCCTCTTGACCAGCTATTCCGGTCTTGGCTTGAGAGTGCATGGCTTCCAATTTGGATATATAAGTGCATCTCTCACAAGTGTTGACTGTTGTGAGGTAAGAGAAGAGGAATGTCTGTGTACATGAGGCAGTTGCTACACTGCCTCAGAATGTCCAAGTTCACCAGGTTAATAGGAGAAAGCACAGGGAACTGACCTTTAGACATGCCAGGAGGGATGGTCATTATTACTAAGTACTGGAGCTGTTTCCTTATATATTCCTTTTACAGGACAAATGTCACTCAAGGTGTCTGAGTCTTTACAGAGCACTGCCAAACACTTGAGGAGAAGCTAATATGCAGACTAAGAATTTAAGGATGAAGTATTCAGGCAGATATTCTGAAGTTAGAAAGAAATCAAGCAGTACTTACTGAAAAATAAAGGATTAGCTTGTCAAGAATAATGAAAAGAGGGGAGTCGCATGAATGACTACTGCCTGGCCACTACTAATGCTGGTCTCAGCACAGCTTCACTCTGTTGGGATACAATGCTCCTTTGCTTCTTCTTGCACCAGAAGTAAAATGTTAGCACCAATCCCAAGAAGGGAAGCAGGCCACGGTCTGTTTGGTGATCCACAGTCTTGTCCCAGATGATGCAAGGGTCTGCAGGCTTGTAGCCTTTTTCTAATAGATGATTCAAATAGCAACCAGACCAATCGGGTACGTTAAGCACAAACACTCACTCTCCAGCCAGAAAGAGTCAGGAATCAATGCACTCTGCTCCTACTCTCACCAGGATCAGAATATAAGCTCAGATTCCAAGCTGCCACCTATAAAGCAGTTATTAAGCTTTCTGGTGATCAGCAGTCTCCAGGAAATAATATGACTGCACTCCTTCTCTCACCAGTAGAAACAGAAGCACTAATCCCAAGATGACTACTGAGAGGTAGAATGTGGGCTCTCCCATAGCTGGTGATCTTGCAAGAGATGCTTAAAGGTAAAATGAAAAAAATGGTTTATCCTAAACACTGCAGTGTGTGCTAGAGGAGTTAGATGTGAAAGTAGGTAACTTAAGTTGTACCTGTCTAAAAAGTTAAGTTTAGTGGAGAGTCACTATTTTTGAAACAGCAAGATAGATTAAAAGGAGGTGATCACTTTTGTATTCTGGTACTATGGAATACAGTAGGATGGCCAATAAATGTAAATAGTTGAAGGGGAGTGATTTCACAAAATGATAATGTTGTGCTTACTCACACCAGCCAGTAAAAGCAGAGAGGAAATGAGATATATGGTCAAATTAACATAAGGGGCAGGGAACTAGAAAGACAGTGGTGTTTAAGAACACAACAGTAACAGAGTGGGAGGGTGGGAAAAATTTCCTGTCTGATTCACAACAGACAGAGCTGTGGTTTCTTTTCAAGTTTTAATATGCAGTGAAAAGCAGAATACAAGTAAAACACAGTGTAAAAGCGGTTCCTATGAACCAAACAGTTACACTACTACATCGAGAATGACTATGACCGAGACTAGACCATCGAAACATAAACACGAAAAAAACAAACAATCATTAAAACACCGAACACCAACACCATAACACCAACACACGGACAACACACTACACTACATAGAATACACAATACACACTAGCCCTGACCCAAACCTCTAAACCCTAGGTCCGACACTGCGACACCTCACCTACCTGCACCTACTCCCTACTAATCACACTAACCCCCCTCCCCAGCCCCTCGACACTATCAGCTACACACACCTGCACCTAACTCCCACCTATCCCACACCCCCCCCCCCCTACCCTAGCTCCAACTAACCATTCACTTACTCACTCCACCCTGCACCTAACTCCTAACTCTACCTACCTGACCCACTCCACTCCTCCACACTACCACCCTTACCATAATACATCGCTGCTAAACATACACATTTGACATGTTTCTCGATTAAGATTTCCTTTTTTTTCGATAGCTGAAGTGTTGTAATTTCAATTTATATCTCCCGATCTTGATCTTTTCATTTTCCACCAAAGAAAACACATCACAGTATACAAAATAGAAAAAGACAATAAAGTAATACAAAATACAACAAATAAAAAGCAAACTAACCTTTCCCTCACAGCAAACTGTAGCAGTCTGGGTGAGCCTTTCCAGTAAAGTTATTTTAATAATGGCTTGAATAATGAAGGATAGGTGTAGACCTGATTGATGTAGGGATGCAATTCCAGGTTTTGGTTGCCACAGATAAAGACTGGGTCTGAATGATCTAGGTCTGAATGATCTTTGAGGTTTATAAATGGCTAGCATTTTTTTTTTGTCAGAAGATCAGAGGTCACATTTGGAAGATAGTGACAGAGGATGGTACTGACAGCTGGACAAGAGGGGGGATTATTAATTATTTTATGAGTTAAAAGTAACTGAGTATTAGATGGTGGAAAAAGTTCTAGGCAATTTAGAGTTCTAATTGCAGAGCTGTGGTGGGTTCCATGTGGGTTACTAGCTGCAGATCACACCACTTTATTGCAACATTGTACAAGCTTAGATTTTAGTGATACCTGAAAATTTATCAGGATGGGAGAACTGTTTAGAAATGAGGGTACTCTATATATATATATACATATATATATATATATATATATATTTTTTTTTTTTTTTTTATGGTTACTAAAGTTACTTATACAGGGCTACCCTTCAATTTGACATTCCAAGACAATATATTGCATCACGTATTCTTTCACTTTACGGTTTTATTTATTTACTTGACATTTGTTGACCGGGATAGTCCAACTGACCGAAAGCACTTTTTCAGCCGAGGTCCGGGGTGAAAAGCTCCTCAGAAAATTACAGGTTAGCAAATATAATAGTATAATATTCAGACATTACGGATATAGGTTCATAGGTTCATAGGTTCATACTAGGCTATCTGCCCTAGGGCATTTATAAGCCTAGCCAGAGTGTGTTTGGCTTTTGCCACCCATTTTAAATTAATTTTGCTATGCCCTTTTTCGAGGTTAGTATACTGTGCCTCTGTCTAACAGTGACACAGAAGTGATACCAGGGGTAAACCTACGATCTCCCATCCACTCATCAAGATTCCTCTTGAAGAGAGTCAATGAGGGACTCTGCCTAACCTGGACTGGGATTTTATTCCAGAGTGAAGGGAACCTCTGGGTTATGAATCTGTCCCTCCAGCATGTCCTATTTATTTCAGTGCTGAGGTTCAAGTCTTTCAAGTGGGTAGCTCGATGGGATTTGGATTTTCTGAGGTGCAGCATGTCCATTAATTCCGGGTTGGACATGGCTTTATACGTCAGGCACAGATCGCCTCTGAGCAGGCGGTATGCCACTGAGTAGAGCTGGAATTTCTTTAACCGGGCAGCGTATGGCATCTGTTTGAGCCCTTTGATCCTCTTGGTGACGTACTTTTGGGGTCTTTCCAGTTGCTGCAGGTGTCTGGTAAGGTACATCCCAAAAGGAGTATTGTACTCAATTATGGGCCTGATGAGGGATGAGTAAAGAGGCACGATGACCTCCCCTGATCTAGATGTGAATCCCTTCATGATTAGGTGGGCTATATAAAATGTTTTTCTAACCACTTTGGCCACGTGGTTGTCAAATGAGAGATTGCTATCAACTTGGGTCCCCAGGTCCCTAATTACTTCTTCTGTACTTAATAGATTACCACCTATGTGGTAATTTGTGGGCACTTTGTTTTTGCCAAAGGGGATGACTATACACTTTTTGGCATTTAACTTGAGGCCATGGCTCTGGCACCAGTTGTCTGTTTCTATGAGGCCCTTTTGGAGGATGCTTGTGTCGGCTGGAGAGTCGATTATGGCCCAGCTTGCAGTCATCTGCGAACTTGGTCAGCCACAGTCCTTCCGTGTTGGCCTGTACCTCCGAGAAATATATACTGAACAAGAGAGGTCCCAGGACTGAGCCTTGTGGGACGCCACTTGTAACTGGTTTGGAGTCTGACATGGTTCCAGCAATTCTAACCATGTGGGTTCTGTCCTTGAGCCAGTTTGCAACCCATCTAGTGACATAGGGGTTTATATTTAAGCTGGTGAGCTTATCTATAATGCCCGAGTGGGGTATTGTATCAAAGGCATTTGTGAGGTCCAGGTAGGCTGTGTGGACCACCTTCCCCTCATCAATGGCCTTGGTGACTGTTTCAAAGAAATCAACCAGGTTGAAGAGGCAGGATCTGCCCTTAACAAAGCCGAACTGGGTAGGATCCAGTGTCTGTAGGTCCCCAATATCTTTATTTATGAGGTCCATGATGATCCTTTCCATAGCTTTGCAGACTAAGCTAGTCAGGCTTATGGGGCGATAGTTTCCAGGATCCGTTGAGGCACCACCTTTGTGGAGAGGGATCATTGTTGCTGTACGCCACTCTTTGGGTGTACATATCCTGTAGTAAGGGTGTACATATCCTGTAGTAAGGCTGAGATTGAACAGTAGTTTTATGTTTGGGTTTAGTTCTTCTTGGAGTTCATGTAGGACTCAGCCCGCGACACAGTCTGGTCCCATTGATGCTGTGTTTTTTGCTTTGGAGAGGGCGGCTCTTACCTGAGCATCTGAGATGTCAGGGGGGCAGCACTCTGCTGGGATAGATATTTGCCCTTTTGGTGGGGAGGGGGGAGAGAAGTTTGCGCTGAACCTGTCAGCTAGGATGTTGGCAATGTCTGTCGGCTCAGTGTGTTTTTTGTCATTTTGGACTAATTCTGAGCATATCTGGGAATTCCCACCCAGGTTCCTAACATAACTAAAGAAAGCCTTGTGATTATCCTTAGTGTCCTGTGCAATTTTTCTCTTGAAACTGGCCTTAGACGATTTTATGAGTGCCTGTAGTTTTTTGCTAATACTGATCAGAGATGCCTTCCCTTTTTGGGATTTTGCTCTACCATGTAGTAGCTTCCTCCTTCTGTTGTATAGTTTGTTTATGGCTGGGGTCCACCAGACAGGACGTCTGCCTTTGGAGGATTGGGTCTTGGTTTTATTTGGGATTGCATGATCCATGCATTCCTGAAGGTGTTCATAGAATGCGTTTATAAAGGATTCTGTGGTCTGGGCCGTATAGTCCACAGGCCCGGGGGCTGTGAAGGATTCCACCTCAGTTTTGAGGAGTGTGAAATTTGCTTTAGAGATGTTTTTCACTGTGGTTTTCTGGGCAGGGGGTGGGGTCAGGATGTGAATATCCAGTGAAATTAGTTTATGGTCTGATCTTACCAGTGAGGGATACACTTCTGGTCTGGAGCATAGAGTCCCCATGTTGGTGATGATCGGGTCCAGTATGTTTTCCCCTCTTGTGGGAGTGGTAACAAGTTGTTCCATAGCATTTGAGTTTATAAATTCTAGGAACCTTTGGGCTAGGGTGTTGGAGCTAGAGTAATGCTCCCAGTCTATGTTTGGGTAGTTGAAGTCGCCCAATATAATGGTGTTTGGAGAGACCTTCATATTTTCCAGTGTTCTCAGGAAGGCCGAGTGGGGTTCCTGGGTTTGGGAGGGTGGTCTGTAGCAGGCTATAAACTGGAAGGCAGTTTTACCCACTGTTAGTTGCACATGGATAGTCTCTGATGCTTCGTGCTGTGCCACCAACCTGGAGGTGTGGGTATCTTTGACGAATATTGATACTCCCCCTCCTTTTGTGGTTCGGTCCAAGTTTTGGGGCCAAAAAGCATGGTATGAGGTATAACCTGGTAGTGCTGGGGTGCCCTTGGGAGCCTTGAACCAGGTTTCTGTTACTGCCCAGATATCGATGTTCTCCATGCTAAGGAGAGTTTTGAGTGCATGCACCTTGAGGTTTAGACTTCTGGCATTGAGTAGCATTACTCTTAGTTTCTTATCCCTTGTGATACCTATGGAGGTGGGTTTGTTTTTTGAGCCTTGCCTAAAAAAGGCACTATGGAGGTAGCAAGAGCCTTTGCCAATATCCAAAAGCCCAGGGGTGACAGGTGCAAGCCGTCCCTAGTGAAGCATCGTGGCTTGTCGAGCATGTCATCCCAGGCTGACAGGCATTGGATCCCCTTTGAATAACACCAATACTTAAGCTAATTGTTGAAATTGATCATCTTGTCTTCATATTGTGGCATCATTCTTGGTGAGGGTAAGATGCTACTGAAGGTCAGGGTCATACTGGCCTGGGCCACTTGCTCAGAGAGCTCCTCTATGTCTCTTTTCATGAAGTCCAGGGAGGTACGTCTCAGGTCATTCACACCAGCATGGACAATGACTGAGTCATATTTGTACTTGCCTTGGAGTGACCTGAGTGCTTGTGTTATGTGGCTGATCCTAGCTCCCGACAGGCAGCTCAACGTGACCTTCTCCTGGTTCAGCCTGGTGAGCGTCCGGGACGTCAGTGTGCCTGATGATAGAGTCACCTATTACAAGTGTATCAGGTGTGTTGTTTAGCCTTAAGGGCTGTGACTGTTCGGCACACTGGCTTTGTGAGCTATGTGTTGCACGTGTTTTGTTTTGGGGTAGTGGTTGCTTGGGTGTCTGCTTTGGAGGTCTCTGCTGCTTAGGCAGATTTTTATTTTATATAATACATTATGTATTCTAGAACTGATTCCTTGAGCTGATTTGGAGGTATTATCAGTCCTTGAGTACACTTTAATTCCATCACTGTATTTAAGCGCTGTTGCTGATTGATCAAGACAGTATTTTTTAGCAACTTCATTTCTCTTTCTCCATGCATAAATGCAATGCTTTCTTTAACTCCTTTGTCACAGTAGTGGCAGTATAACCCATAATATCCATAGGTCTTAACTTAGCAGCTCTTCTGTTTGCTCCTTTGGACAGTCCCCACTCAACACCTGTATGTATCTGTTTGTCCAGTGTACACTGCAATGTTAATCAGTAATTGTCTATTGAGTAACATTATTTGTAGTCCCTAAGGAGCCTTCATACAAGAATTTTTTGAAAATGCATTGCATGGACTTACGATCTGTTATCTACCAGCATTTTTCTTTCATATATCTACTTGTTAAACCTCATATATCCTTATACAGTGGGTAACATTCTCTCTCTGTCTGAACATATCTGTTCTTTGCATCAGTAAATGTCCTTAAAACATATTTTACTGCATTATTCTGTTGCATCAATACAGATCCATATTCATACTAACTGACATCCACCTGCAGCACAACTGATTTAATAATCAAATGTTGGTACTTCACCTTTAAGTTTATTTAATATTTCAAAACTTTTGCCTCAATGCAATTACCGGTCTCAGTCTGTGGCATGCTGTAGAAGCTTTCTCAGTAATATTATTATGTCTGACACATTTGGAAAGAACTTTCCTAACTACTGTATTGTTCCTAATATTCTCTTTAGAGCTTGCTTATCTTCTGATTTTGCCATCTGCTCTGAAGCTGTCAGTTTCTCAGTATCTAGCTTCAGACATTCTTAGGCTAGAATGTGACCCATATACTTCAGACTAATTACACAAATCTATCATTTACTTTATCTAATTTACTATTGTATTACTTTAAACGTTTTACTTGTTTGATCATTTTTGAATCATATTCCTGCTTGGTTTAACCCTGGATGGACTACCATATCCAGATCTTCAGCTGTCAGTACACTGACACTTTGAAATATTTCAGGTGCCAATGACATACCAAAACATAGACTGAGATATTTATATCTCTGCGAAGGAGTACTGAATGTAGAAATGGTGAGCATTTGTCATTTAGCTTTATCTGCCAGTAACTCAGGTTATGTCTAACACTGAGAAGTATTTTGCATTAGACACAGTGGGCTCAAGTTAAGTAATGCATAGTGCTTATGTTTGATCACTTTATTCATACATTTTAAGTATATAAAAATTCTGAGCTTGTTGTGATTCACAACAGTAGCCATTCTGGGACCTCAGCAAATAGCTCCACTGCTGACACCCAGCCAGCCCATTAGTTCAGCAAAGAATGGAACTGAGCTTACTATGGCTAAGCAAGAGCATTTCAGCCCATTTGTTCTTGCCTGGGAATCCTGACTGGCCATCATTTCCTGACAAGAACTGAATGGAAGGAGCAGGCCAGCTTGATGATTCTGTGGGTGAACTACTAACTTCTGTTTGGAAGCACCCTCCTCAGCATCTATTCCAAGCTACGCCATTGTTATTTCACAGTGGGAATCATGCCATTGCACACGGAATTCCCTTCAGCAACCTGACGAGGATGGACTATGATGGTGTGAGATCAGCAGGCTCGAGCTCCAGTAGGTAGTAGCTGTCACCATTGTGGTGAACTAAAGTTGCCTTCCTCTCCTCAGGATGGGTGAGCCAGCAGCAGACACTCATTCCTATCTTCTTCGGCCAGCTTTTACAAGTCCAAAGCCACTGTCTAGTGTTGGTTCACCCGCAGTATAGTTAGAGCTTTATCCCTTTGTGCCACAGAGCTGCCTTTCAGTGGCCATACTGGTAACCCATTCAGTGTTCTCTGACTGTTTCACAGTAACACCTAAACTTTCTGTTCTTGTACACTCCTGCTATGTTCTGTTCCATAGAGGTGTTGGTTTTCTTCTAGGTCCTTGGACTGCAGCTAGTGTATCTAAAGATATTTTGACATAATAACAATGAGCTTTATAATAAAAGGAAAATAATTTAACCAAAAGTAAGAAGAATAATTCCCTGAATGTTAGAGACCTTGTCACTGAAATAAACAAACAACTCAGGAACTTAATGAAATCCACCAAAGCCATGTTTGAGGCTAAAATAGCTATCCAAACCAAAAACAATTACAAGGAATTTTTTTAGTTATGTTCATAATCTCAAAAGCACAATGCAGCAGTGCACTGAGCTAATTGTGAATGATGTTATCTACATGAGACTGAAGATGTAGCAAACCTACTGGCTGATTAATTTAGCTATGATTTTACCCCTCTCTTCCCTCCATCTGCTCCTCAGGATATACCTGAAACTGCCTTGCCTGCAGCTATTACACAAGACCTCGTCCTAAAAGTGCAATCAAAAGCTAAAAATGCTGCATTGATGGGTCATGTCAGTATCCCTGGATGCATCTTAAATAACATGAATCATACTTTAGCCACACCCTTAACGCTGTTCAGTCTCAGCCTCCATACAGGTTTCGTAACAGGTCGAATGGAGAATGGTTACAGTCATTCTCCTTAATAAGGAAGAATCTTACACAAACCCAGGCAATTACAAACCCATAAGTCTGAACAGACTCATATGCAAAGTCATGGAAAGATTTATTATGGAACTAATCAAGACAAGACATAGGAAACCTCCAGACACTGTATCCAACTCAGTATGGATTCATCAAGGACAGGTCACTCTTACCCAACATTTGGATTTTTTTGAAAAGGTCACCAAAGCAATGGATGAAGGCAACACAGTATACCGTGCTTACCTTGACCCGGCCAAAGCTTTAAATTAAATTCTCTACTCAGGCATAGTAGGAAAGATAAAAAAACTGGGAATAAACCTCTGTATTACCTGCTGTATTGCCAAAATGGATCACAGATAAGATGCAGGAAATCAAAATAGGGGAAGATACTTCCACAAAGAGACCAGTTACCAGTGGAGTCCCCAGGGCTCTGTGCTGGGATCTCTCCTGTTTGGCATATACTTTTCTGAAGTAAAAGCCAATACCAAAGGGCTCTAGCTGACTAAGTTGTAGGTGACACCAAGCTAGGAGCAATCATGGAATCCCTAGATGACGTAGCTGTCCTGCAGGAAGGTTTACCCAAATAAATAACTGATGCCAAAATCATGGAGTGAAACTAAATGCCAAAAAATGCATTATCATTTCCTTTGGGAAGTCATCTATCCAGGGAACTACCACATTGACAATAAACCCCTAAGAGTTGGCCCAGTTGTTAGGGATTTGGGAACTTATGTGGACAGTGACCTAATTTTTGACCAACATGTGTTCACTGTTGTAAGAAAAACCTTTTATGTTATACAGCCTATAAACAAAGGGATATCACTGTCTGCCTTTATTCAGCCCTCATTAAGCCAGTCATTAAATACAGTGCCCCCTGTGACGTATCTGTCATATGCAACAACTAGAAAACACCCACATAGATA
The DNA here is from genome assembly GCF_019279795.1 of Protopterus annectens. Classification (NCBI taxonomy): domain Eukaryota; kingdom Metazoa; phylum Chordata; order Ceratodontiformes; family Protopteridae; genus Protopterus; species Protopterus annectens. The sequence goes on from NC_056729.1 coordinate 949,377,251, forward strand.
CCTTAGTAAAATAATACAAGGCCTAAGCAATATGTCTGGCATGGACTGACTCAAAGCTGCATCACTATTCTCAATATCCTACTGATTGCTAAGAGTTGACCTGTGCCTGGCATACAAGGCATCCTCTGATCCAGTACTGATGGATTTACTGCACATCAGCATGTCAAATAGCATCATAACTACTCAGTGTAGGGATTTAAACCTCTTCTGCAGCATTAACAGAATGGTTTACAAGGGCAGGTTTATCTTGCAGAGGATGTCACTGCTCTGGAACAGACTCCCCCCACCACATAAAACAAAGTTTATTCCTGTCCACACTCAAGTGCAACTTGGATCTAGAGATGAGAAACAGAAAATGTGCCCTAGGACTGTCCCTATACTACCAATGGATAGAGGCAGCTAATAAATGCTTTATCCCATGCATGGGGTGGGTCCCCTCAAGTTATTTGTGGTATGATCCCACTTAGTCTCATAAGGTGTAATATATAATTATTGGCCAAGGGATGGGTAAGATCAGTCTATAACCAGCTAGGATAGGTTAATTCTAGCACAAGTAGGGAAATTGGCAAACCTTAAAATGACCTTCAGGGTAAGCATTCTAGACCAGTAAAACACAAAATACTGGAACAGATCACCCCTTATTAATACAAGTGAAATCCATTTAAACACACAGAAATGCTAATAATTTTTTCCATCATCAACAAGTCTAATAGTACAGTACAAAAAAAAACAGCTTAACTAATATTGTAAATCATTTACTTTAAAAAAAAAAAAAAAAAAAAAAAATTTAGTATAATTCCAAATCTAACCTTCTATTGTTAGTTTTCATAATAAACATCTGCCAAGAAAGTTCTAACTCTTCAAGTTTTAAAGAATTCTAGACCAGTAAGTAGATTTCTGTACTTCTGACAATTGTCATTCCTTGAGTCAGTCAAAGTATTTTTCTGATAGCTTCATTTTTTTTGTTTGCAGAGAATTGATAATGCTAGCATTACAGTTGTACAAACTGAACTACTTACTGTTCTCCGCAGAAGTCTGATTATTGTATGTCTTCTCAATTGTCAGAGAAATACTCTTGTTGGAGATTGTGACATCCACTTAAATATGCAGACAGTTCTGTACCTGTATATTGTGTATCCATTTTTACATGCCAAGTTGTTTATGCATTAAGTGACTAGTATATCTTCTTAAATTTCATGTTTCTTATTCTTGTAATCAAGTGCCACATATCTAATCCACAAGCTTCACTTTGTGGCCTGAGTATGTTTGCAAATTGCAAGCTGATTTGCTCACATGGACTTGTCTTTTCAAAACTTTAAATGTAGGTTCTGTCAAACTATTACTCAGTCTGTTCTAGTACTTCTGCCATTAATAATAATGTATTCAATTCCATGGTTGCCTTCAATGCAACATTGCTTTCTATTAATCTAATCTGCTGTTTTCCTCTGCATTTCCACAATATCAACAAACATTTAGACTTAGTTCTCATTTTTACTATGTACAAAATGCAAATTCTGCGAAACAATCTTATTTTGATATTTACACATTCTCACAAAGTAAATTCTGGCATTATATTGTGTATAAACCTGACTAAATGCAGTACATGTTTCTACTAATATTTATAACCATACCTAGGTTACACAGTACTGTTTTCAACTGTGCAATATTTCTTAGCTACCATCTTGTTCATGTCATGGCTTTCTGTGCCACTACTGCACACTTTCAATATTTGCTTCATTTTCACTTAATTTTAGCCAGGGTTTTATTTTTACTGATTTCTATAGCTTCATTTATCTGTTTTAATTGCATAATAGAATTTTTACTCACGTTGCACACATCCAGTTCATTATCCAACATTAGATATGATACACTTTAATACCACAGACTATTCTGATCCTGATTAATGAATTCTAAAACTCACCAAAGTTGCTGAATGTTTAACTTGGTCAAATAAGCATCAGTAGTGTCCAGTGAACCTAATTAGGCTGCTCTAGCTCCTTTCTCCTTTCCTAACTTACAGCCTAAGTGGCAGGCAGGCTAGACCATTTCCCCTTTTCCCCTTTCTCTCCTTTCAGCCTAAGTGGCACTTAGATTGCTCCTTCCTTTTTTCTCATCTTCCTTCTACAGCTCTCTCTCTGCTTTAATCGCTTTATTTTCCTGCAAAACACTAGGATAAATTTAAATGTTTCCTAGTTGATCTCCATTCTCTCCTTCCAGTTGTATTGCCAGTTAACCTTGTTCCACTTACTTCTCAATACTTTATCACTTACTATATATTGCTTTCCTTACATACATATAGCTGTCTCACCTCACAAACTTAATAATCCCTCTCTGGAATTATACTCTAGACTGTATTATAATAAATCTCTCTGTAACACATTCTGTTCCATTTCTCCTACCGATCCTTCCCTCTTCGTTTCCCCACATACTACGTAGCCATAACATATATACTCTTATTTCATCTAAACCTTGCATAAGTCTGAAATGTTTGCAGCTTTCTTACTCGCTTTGTCCCACACTACTCTCTCTCTCTCTCTGTCTACTATCACCCCCACCTTAAGATTGCACACAATTATGTGTTCAGAAAAATGTTCTTCCTATGCATGATCACTTCACTCATCTTCCTGCAATGTCCAGTCACAAACTACTAAGTATCTATCATCCCTAAAACACTATCCCCAACTCTATAAACTATTCTACACACTGTGCTCTCAGTCCTTCCATAGTGCAAATTGCTCCAAATGTATTTAATGTTTCTCCTCAGGTTTTTCTTCAGACATAAAATACTAAACTCATCCTTTTACCAAAACAAAACTACCCATAAATTGAACATGCCTTTATTAAAATTTTCACAGGCCAATGTGGTGATATCTACCCTAATCCTGGTCTAATCTCCTCACTTATTCCTTCCACTTCCCCATCTTGAATGCCTACTTCACTTTCTCATAAACAATTAAATATTATTGTCATAAATATCCACAATATCATAAATAAAGTTTCTGGATCTCACAACAAACACTATATTGTTGCAGTCACTGAAAAATGCCTAAAATCGTAGATAAAAAGATGCTGAAAACCTTCCCACAAGCTATGATATCATTCAGTCTGACAGACTACATAAAAAGCAGGTGGTGTGGCTATTCTGTATCCCAACTCTCTGGCACTCTCTCCCTTTACTAAACCTCCACCAAAATCCCAACACTTCAAAGCTACTTGTAATTCTTCTTAAACTAAATAACCAAAACACTTTGTACAAAATTGTTGTCTATATAACCCTTAGTAATAATATTCTACTTCTGGAAGCTGTCCTACATTGGATATCTAATACTGTTCATAATGAAACTATTATTCTTCTAGATGTCAATACTGACTGGCAGAACTTTGCATCAAACTATCACACTACTAATATTAATTTATGTGGCTTTGTGCAACTTATTACTTCCCATACGCACTACAACAAGGCCAAACATAGTAGCTCTGCTTTAGACTGGATCCCGGTCTCTGAGCCTAGCAAATACAGTTCATCAGGTATCCTTCCAGACTTCCTTAGTGATCATCATCTTGCATATATCTCTGTCCTGCCACTTCAAACAAGAATTATATAGGAAGACTGTTAGCCTTTCACAATTTAATAGTAATTTGACACTCCAGAATCCTTTAACTGGTCCACTCTCAAAGTCATACCATAGATGATGTAGTACAAACATTCAATACAATATTTTTAAATACCCTAAACGACCTTGCCTCTTCGAGATGAAAGAGATTGAAGTCCAACAATGCCCCCTGGCTCTGCAATCACAGTAGAAGTTTGATTAACAGCAGATATAAGGCATGGACAGAATGGCAGAAAGACAAATCTTCTTAGGACTTGCAACACTGCAAAGAACTCAATAATTGCATAAAAAGATGACGCTAACAATAAGGTATAATACTACTTTGATCATCAAAACCAAAGACATAATCTTAAAACACTCTGTTCTTCTATTAAAAAAAAAAAAACTTACTTCCTGATGCTAACAGTACGTGTTACAAATGCCCTAACCTCTCTCTCTTGCTCTTAGGAAGACCTACTAAATTTAATCTGCCCTTACCATAAACTCCTCTGAAGTCACCTCTTTATTGGTACTTCCTTCCTCATCAAACAACTCCCTCTCACAATAAAACCAGTCTCTATCTTTATATTGGACATCTATTACACAAACGTAAGTTATGACCACCCTCTACAGGCAGTTTTCCTCCAGAATACCTTACGTTAGCCGCTGACTCCATTGCTTTCCCTGTATCAATTCTTATCAGTAGATCCTTACAGGAATCGTACATTACTACATTTATTTATTCGGAATCATACATTCCCTCCTTCTAGAAGAAATTCCTTCTAATTCTATGTCTCAAGGGTGGGAACTGCAATGAAATCACCAGTTTTAGACCCATTGAAATTCTGTTTCCTTGCTCCAGAAATATTGGAAATGGATACATAAACAATTTCTCCATCATTTTCTATAAGAAAAATTGCTTAACCCTACACAACATGTTTTTGACCAGCTCGTAGTACGACTGCCATGGTATACTTTGTAGACACCATCAACAAGGCCAGAGACAATGACAAATTTCTATTTTCTCTCTTTTTAAACTTATCCAAAGCTGTCGATACAGCTTCTCACAACAAATTACTGTCAAAGATACCTACACAGGGCCTCTCTGTCACTGCAGTTAAATGCTTTTCTAGCTACTTGTCACACAGATGCCAGTCAGTAAAATGGCTCTTAGTGACTTCCCCTTATCTTCCAGTAAATACTAGTGCCCCAGAAGGCTACATCCTTGGTTCTCTCCTTTTTAACATTTTCATAAATAATCTTTACACATCTTCTCAACGTGTATTACTTATACAGTATACTGATGATTCTACTCTAATTTGTTCCTCTGATAGCATACCCCACCTACAGACTATCACCCAAGATGCCTTTAACTCAGTGAAAAGCTGACTTTCTGACACCAATTGCTGCTGACCCCCAAAAAACAAGTAACTTTTATTTTTCCCTAAATCTCATATCCACAAAAGAAAACTTCAGAAATCTGCTCTCTAAACAATACTGAGATTTCTCATACTAAAGTCCAAGGTGAAACAATAGATGAAGATGTAAAGTTTAATTTCCATATACCAAACTGTATAAAAAACTCACCAAAAACTAGGGGTGCTAGAGCTATGAAATTTCTTACAAACCTAACTAGAACAGTTATAGCCAACATGTATTGTTTACCTTCTTTTCTCTATGGCTGTCCAATCTTGACCAAGATACAGCCACTTTACAATGCAAGCTAAAACACTGTTATAATAAAGTTGAAAGATTTGCAGCCAGTCAGCCTTGCCATATCCATCAATGCTTTGGTCTCAAATCACTAAGCTGCCTTGAATTACCCTATCACCTAGCATTTCACAGCTACTGCTAGTACACAAAATAATCAGCAACATTCCCCATCACTGTTTTCCAAAGTGACCCCTCCACTCAACTGACAAACTACTACTTGAAATTTATAAACCAAAGAAATGTATAGGGCACATCTTATATTCCAACTGTCTGGCCAAGTTATGGAACTCCATCCAAATCCATATCAGGCTATTACTTAACAGACATTCATTTAAGTCTTTACTAAAATAATTCCTTTCCTACTCTTTGCTGTGTTTCTGTACAACACAATGCTAATACAGAACGTAATGTTTTTCCACATAAGTCTCCCACGGCATCAAGATCAAAGAAAGTCATATGCCATTGTATTTGTTCCTTATCAGACCCATAATCAAGTATAATGCTGCCTTCTGTGTGTACCTAACGAGGCACTTGTACCAAGTGAAGCAATCTCAGAGGTTTCTCACAAAAAATACAAAGCACAAGACATGTCTTATGCAGACAGATTAAAGCCCTATCCCTTTGCTCCATCTCATATCATTTATTGAGAGGGGTATTTTGCCTGACCTACAAGGCATTCTCTGACCAGCCCTAATGAAAATGTTACATATTTACAAGAAAATATATCCAAGGGTTACACGTTCCATGGACCTGAACCGTATTTGTGACTTTTAACTGAACTTGCTGGAAAGACAGATTTGTATCCCAAAAGTTACCTTGTCTACGGAATAAACTTCCCACCTTTGTAAAACAAAGCCTGTCCCTCACTCTCTTCAAAAAGAATTTGGATAAATGGATGGGGAACCATACATTCACTCCTGGGGTACTGCCCATGTCCCTTATGGACAGAGGCAGTCTGTAAAATGACTCAGGGCTCCAATACCCAGTGATCCACTACCCTGATATTACCTCATCCATTACCTGGGGAATTAAGATATATAATATTGGCATATTGTGGGCATTATTGGCTAGGCTTGTAAAGGTTGTTGTGCCATTAGTCTAGTAATCACCTATGAACCTAATGGAATTCTCATTAAAAGTTCATAGAGTCCATTTATGAAGGAGGGGGTCCTATAAAAGTTCATAAGTTGATAGTATGTCCTGTCAAGGGTGATCTGTAGTTCTTTCAATTCAGTGTGTGGAATCCCTTGGAGGTGATATGGCAGTTACACAGATGATACCACAGTTGCCATCAGGCCTGAAGGCATGATAGGCACAAAACTCTGGTACATAGTGGGTGGTCTCTTTACATTTAAACTAAGTCTTAGTAATTACACAAACATAGCTGTGTTCAAATGCAGGAGAGCCTTAAAAATGGGGAATTTGTTGTTAAAATGTTTGGCATTGAGAAGAGTCACCTTAATTTGATCCAGTATTGGGCTTAATGTCTTTGTTATGTTGGAATGTCCATTATCTGGACTCTACCTAAAAAAACATTATGGGAATAGTAGGGCCTTGGCCAGTATGTGGAAGCCTTGGAATGAGAGGTACAGTCCGTCCTTTGCAAAGCAAGCTGGACTGTTGAGCATCTTACCCTATGCTAATACATACTGGATCTCCCTGGAATGACACTAGTTATTTAACCAATTGTTGAAGTCAATTATCTTTTCAATGTACCTAGATATCACTCTTGAAGAAGGAAGAACTGAAGACCAATGTCTTTCCTGCATTTGTCACATACATGGAGATTTGTGACTTCTCTCCTTGCATGTCCCACATGGTTTTACACCCTCAAGTTATTATTTCCCACATGGACCACCGCCAGGCCATACTCATATGGTATTTGTCAGGATGTTGTTGTCTTTCGGCTCCGGTCCGCTAATGATTGGCAGTAGATTTTCACGAATGCCGAGGCGCCAGCTTGACGTTCAACCTTCAATGAAGGCACGCCCATTTACGCATGTCTTTCAAATGCCCACCCAACCACAGGGAGGACATGCGGACTCCACACAGAAGGCACTCCCTGCACTCCAACCAAGAATCGAACAGGAGAACCTCTTGCTGTGAGGCAACAACACTACCACTGCACCATCGTGGAAGTATAAAAGGTCTTAACAACCCCTTGTGTTATCAAAGATTTTTTTACAGCCTCAGTATAAGATATTTCAATATGATTATGTCTGTATAGAGGTGGAGCTGAATGCTGCTCATAGACCATGTTTTTTGGTAGGAGAGAAACTTTCAGCTTAAATATTTGCATGTGTCACATACAAAATTATTATGGTGAGTATGAGTTTGTTGACTTTGAATTTATCTGAGAGCATAATGTAGTTTCCATACTGCCTAAACATACCCAGAGCTAATAGGCTGGTAACACTACACTATTAGTAAGAGTAAGATGTAAGGTAGAATAGATTTGCGGAGAAGTCAAGTCTAGTAGTGGTGCATGCAAACCAAGGGTGTTTACTGGCTAAGACAGCAGCTGCGGACTTCTGGGAGGACTAGACAGTAATCCAAGAGCAGACTGGTCCACTGTGCAGCTGTGGGCCTCTTTGGGCTTTTGTAGATTCTGTTTTTAAAAGGTGACTTTACATTGTCTTGGAGCAAGTAGACATAAGAGCACAGAGATATTTCAAGTTGCCTTTATCTGTACAGTGCACACTGCTACTGTAAAAAATGCAGGTAATTTATAGCAGCACATAAAATGGCTGGAAAAGCAAAAGGTAGCACACTGCCCATTAGCAAACAACAATTGTAAAGATTCTAAAGCAAAGACCTTCAAATGGCTTGATTCTTTTTTTCTCTCACTAAAGTAAAAGCAACAAACAATTTCATAGCAAGATTACTTAAAAGCATGAAAAGTGAGCAAATTAACACAGCTTACTTAGTAAAATGCAAAAATCACATACCGCAGGTCATATAGGGGGTGGAAGTGCAGTTAAATCTGATAGATTTCTTTATAAACACCTTTATTAAATTATCACTCAAAACACAGGCAAACATACATTAACAGAAAAGAAAACAAACCATTTTAATATTTTTACATTTAAATACAATATACTTCACATATATATTTTTGCTACTATCATAAGAGTCCAAAATTGCAAACAATTGCTGAATTCCTGCCTTCCCTTAAACATAACTCCTTCTACTCCTGAACATTATTATGCATGTATTGTTCCCACAATTCCCATTTACTTCTAAATAATTTGCTCCTTCCCTTTTCTAAAGATCCTACTTGCAGTTCATTTATTTTGCTTTATAATAATCAATACTTCAAATACAGTTGGTTTAGACTTTGATTTCCATTTTCTAGTAATTACTTTTTGGCAGCCAACAGAAATAAACTTAATAAGACCTTACAATGTCTAGGCAATTCAGATTGTGTATCCCAGCTCAAAAAAATAATTTCCTTACCTACAGCCATTTACTTACTCGATATTTCTGATAGGGAATTTTTAAAATCTGCCAACTTATTATACTCCAAAACATATGTTCCCAGTTACTGCTTTTTTCTCCATCACACCACCAACATTTACTGTCTACCTGAGGAATAATTCTTTGAAGTCTGCTTAGGGTATAAAAATACATGTGCAGACACTTCCAAGCAAAGATCCTGAACTTTCAGGACTTGGTTGCGTACTTGGGAGCCATGCGTATGTCTTCCCATTGTTTTCTTGTAAATTGCTTTTCCAGTCTCTCTTCCCGATCTTTTCTAACCTCCTCTGATTGATTCTTATAGTTATCATGCAATATTTGATGTCTTACTAATCATCCCTTTTGTAACAGCTACGTTCTGTTCTAGACTCAACTAAAAACTCTACCAGAGCAGGTCTTTCACTTAAAATTCCCCCATCTCTTTCTCTTTGCCTGTACTCTGAGATCAAGCCCTGATAAGTAAGGCAGTCTCCACCCTGCGATGCATATGTCTTCTTAGCCTCATCCTACTCTAAGTTTCCTCCTTGAGTTATTTACTCCCAAGATAATGGTTCCTTTGCCAGGTTTCTGCAGTAAATGCCAGCCCCCTGTTGCCTATTGGGAAAATCTCCTTTCTGCATTCTCATATTGGCTTAGTTCTTAAGAATACTTGCTGGTACTTTATGAATTTAATATTCTGAATGGTTGCTTTTATTCTCATTAAAGGATCTGCATCCAAAATCCCACATTCTCTCTTTTTTTTTAACTTCCCCCTTGATTCATCTTCATCCTTCACAACTATGAATTATAACCTTCTGCTTGTGTTATGCATATGAGGCTTAACTGTGTAGCTGTAAAGTATCCCTTCAAACAGGTAAACCTAAACCACCTTGTTTTATTGGATGGATTAACTTATCTCACTTAACTCTTGCCTTCTTTCCCTCCCAAATAAATTTCTTCAATTTTTTATTAATTGTTGTCCACAACTTAGCCTTTTTTGATAAAAATATGCCTCACCCATATAAAAGACTAAAGGGACTAAAACATTTTCATTACTTGTATCTTACTATCCATATCTATAAATAAGAGTTTCCATTGTCTCAATTTTTGTTTTATCTTTTGTTTAGTCTCTTCCTACATATCCTTAGCTGCCACACCAGAATCCTTTTTAATCCATACTCCTAAGTACTTCATTTTATCATGTCCTCATAAATATGCCTATTGCTGAACCAATTTGTGTGTAGGTACACAATTTTTGGCTACAGCCTTTGTTTTATCTTCATTAATTTTATATCCTGAAAAGGCTTGAAACTGTCTCAAAAATGTTCCTCAATACTGAAATCTCCTTTTCTGGATTTATCAGGTACAAAATAATGTCATCTGCAAATAAAGCCAACTTTTCTCGATTACCATACCAGTTCCCACGCACTTTAATTCTTGACTCTGATCCTACATATATCCTTCTAGTTAACCGTATTATTGTATGAGGGAATACAAATGCTTCCAATGATGCTATCCTCATAAAATCCCAGCTTACTCTGTTGAATGCTTTCTTTGCATCAAGACCCACCAACAACAGTGGTATTTTCTCACATTCTGCTTCCCCCGGATCATCATTGTTCTATTAATGTTGTTAAATATTTGCCTGCCCTCCACAAAATCACATTGATCCATACCTATCAATTTTGGCAGCACCTTTGCCATTCTTTTAGCTAATATAGGCATAAACACTGGTGGTTAAAAACTGAAACTGGTCTGTATGAATCTGGGTGTGAAGGGTCTTTGCCATCATTAGGTAACACAGCCACTACACCTTTCTTCCAAGATGTTGGTGCTTCCCCTCCATTTAAAAATACTGTTAAACAAACTCTTCCAGATCTTTATCACTTTGTTCCCTCCTAATTTCCAAACTTTCACAGGAATACCATCTGTTCCTGGAGACTTTCCTAAATATTGATTATACATCACTATTTTTATCTCATCACTTCTTATCTTAACTATTAGTTGTCGAGCCTTGTTTACCTCTAACCTTGGCATAAATTATGTCTTCCATAAATATTTCCATTTGTACCCTTTCTTGATTTCCACATTCTATGCTTTATACAAGTTTCCGTAACATTTCCGGAATATCTCTAAAACCTCTACACAATCACTGGTTATTTTTCCTGTTATAGGTTCCCTACATTTGGAGACAATGCATTTAATGTTTGGTTACCTAAGTCATTGTGCTTGAAGTTTTTGTGCTCTGGAGTTATCAAAAACTAGTTGCTTAACTGCAGTCTTTCTAAAGTCATGCATATTATCCAGATACTCCTGTATTTTTCTTTAGCACTTTGCATTTGCTACCCCTCTTGTTCAGTGAGATTCCCCTTATTCTGAAACACTTTGACCTTTTTCAGCCACTCTAAGTAATTTCTATTACTTCTTAACCATGTCTTTCTCTTCTGTTTTGACCCTATTTTAAACTCCATTTTCATTTTTATCCCAGTCACTAGCTATAACTTCTGAAGATATTTCTATCTTCCTTAATAACTCTTGAATAATTGCCACTATGCATTCCTTAAGTTCCTCCCTTTGTAAAAGTAGGGTGGGAAGTGTCAGTGTGTTATTTTTACTTCATTAACCTACATTTTTACTTCAGTTTTTATTTGTATGTGATCAGGAATAGTTATTGCATGTGTGTTGAAGCTTTCAATTAAATTAACATGTTCCAATGAAATACAATTTCTATCTAATGTAGCCCAGTTATTGTACCTTGGGGAATACTATATATAGAGTTCCTACTGCTGAATTCACATTTTCCGTACCAAATATTTTGTAAATTTCTTCAGAAACCTACCCACTTGTGTTATATTGTCCCTTACAGTTCCCCTGATACATCCTCACAATTCCAAATCAAATTCTAGCTCCCACCTGTAAATAATATTCACATTAAATCTGGTAGATTAAGTCAAAGTCAGGAGCTCACATCTGGGTGTGTAGCAGCTTGAAGAAATGAACACAAAGTTCAGCAAACTCAGGCAAGTTAAAGCAATGCAAAAAATTGCTAGAAAGGCTCAAATGAGTACACTGGCTAATAACAAACAGCACTCATGAAGGTTCTACAGCAACCAGGGGCCGTAAAATGGCCTGGTTCCCTCTTATCTCACTAGAGTAAACCAGCAAACAATTTATTTTCAAAAGTAAGTTAAGAAAAGCTTACACATAAAACAGTGTACTCAGTAAAATACTAAAAATATCTTATCCCAGATGTCAAAATCAGGAACTTGCAACTCAGGGTGTAGCAGCTCATAGCAACTGGTAAAAAATTAAAATGTGACTTTTAATGGCAAACTACAATTAAATGATATCTCCAACTGTTGGTGATAATGGATATGATGCTGTTATCAACTTATAGTGGCAATGGTCCTCTTCAGCTTTCTTTTGTGTGGCCAACACCTTCATTTCTTTTTCTGACAACATGTATTATTTGGTTATATATGTTTTCATGATGACTGAGTAAAAAGACAGAGGCAAATGTAATGTTCTCACTCAGCATCATATCTTTACTGCAAAAAGAATACATTAGATGCAAGACCGTATGACAGTCATGTCCTTATGGCTATACCTATTTCTTGGAGCTAGTGTGCACATTCTCTTCAGCTATAAGTTAATTGAAGTAATTGTGTACTATTTTAGTTCCATGAGTTTTATGGACTTTTTGATCTTTTTGGAACCCAGCTGTAGAATATTTTATCTATTCATTGTTTTATTCAGGTAACTGACATCTTATATGAATAAGATCTTATATAAATATACATCTTGTTGCATTGTTTTTTGTACATCTGGGGTTATTGCTGTATTTTTTTTTTGTTTATCGTAATTTGTAGAAATAGTGTTTGTCTTAATATTTATTTTGTTTGCTTATTATTTATTGTTGTATTTGATATATTTTATTTTCAGTAGCCATTTGAAATGTTAGGATCTGCTAGAGCGAGTCCCAAAACATGAAGACTGAATTGCCAAAAGATTAGACTAGAATAGGCTGTGTTTCTCGTCTTTTTTTTTTTTTTTTTTTTTTTTTTATAGATTTTGGCTCTCTGCATTTTGAGTGCCAAAGTTTCAGAAGGGAGCCTTTCTTTTCTCATTTTACTTAATTCGATTATAAACTTTCGCACCTCCATAAGGTCTTATGTTCTGCTTTTACCGCTTATTCCAATTCACCTTCCCAGGTTGGCTTTACTGACCTGTAGGCGTTTACATATTTTACATAAACAAAGAGTTTATTGCAAGATCAAGCCTTTCTGGCTACTATTGGTGCTTGCCTTTGGTGGGCACAGAAACCTTTTATCCTTGCCCTGGGCCAAAGTGACTTGTTGAGGTTCAACCATCTTTTTTTCTAAGCTGTACCCAGAGTTTGTTTGTCATCTTAGGCAGACTGTTAGGACATATATTTCAATTAATCCCCTGTATGGTGATATATGCAAATGTGAGGTCTGTCTGCAGCAAGCTTGACATAATCTTTACATACCAACCTAATATTTATAATGGTGACTTGGATTGATGACTTTGGCCCTATTGCCTCCTAGAGTTTCTATTATTCAGTGCCCTATGCAGAACAATATCACGTGAGTGGTATCTGTCTTTTTTAAGACTAAGCTTTAGGTTACCATTAAGAGCATCAGTTGTTTTATGTATGCCCTGAGTGCAGGAGCAAACTGTAGATTTCTTCTTATTTACCATCCAATCTATTGTGTGAAGACTTTCCTAAAAGAATTCACTGAATTTCTTATTGAGTCTGTTCTGAGTCATCAAAACCTGGGTAACTTTGTCATATAGACTGATGAGTTACCATTGGCTGTGAGTAAAGAATTTATCTATATTATAATAAATACCCATGATACATGGGGATAAAATTGGGTGGGACTGCATGGCTAGGCTTATAAAGGCCTTGCTGGACTTTTGCTTAGTATATAACTGTGAACTTATTAGGAGATTCTGATTTGATCAGGTGAACGTCTCTCACTATTTAAGACATGCATGCTCTTGACTCTGTATTCCAACTGAATGTGATGACCTCCAAGTTGGTGGTGGAGCCAGTCTCAAAGAATGAATATTTTCTGGTATGTTTTCCTTAGCTTTGGAACTACCCAAGTCCCCAAGATCTTGAGCTGATGGAGTGACATAATATTTTTAAAGTTTAATTTGATTTGATTTCATCAATACTTTTCTAGCTCTTTTTGGAAAACACCATAGACAGTTCAGATAAATCAGTATTGGCTGTAATAGGTCACTGTCCTGTGCTGATGACTTGTTACTCCAGTCTCGTATATCTTTTTTCTTTTAGGTGCATAACTCATAGTTTGAAATTGAGGTGTTAGTGACAGAGTCTGAGCTTTCGTAGGAGATGTGCAATCTCTGGAGTGACAGACTTGAACTAGATGACCATTATGATCATTAACAGTCTGTGGTCTCTCATAAGAGGACAGAATTTCAGTCCAGAGAGCTCAGCAGTGGACAGCTGACTTGATCTAGTCTTTCAGCTGTGGATAGGATGTGCAGCATGGCCTGTTTTCCATGTAAGGCTTTTATGGCAATCTAGCTGTTCCATTCTTCCCTAACCTCATTGCCACCATTAGCTTTAGCCTGCCTCCTACAATCTCCATATAATTAGCTGTGACTGTACTGTTTTATATGCTTTGTTATGATGCACTCTTGTGTAAGATTTCAGGAAAATGCCTTACAAGTTATGGACTGGATTTGTGTCCTTCCAGGTTGGTTTCTTGTGAGCCTGTATGTTGTAGAAGCAATTATTTATCAGCCAACAGAGTGTAAGATCTGTAGAATAACAGGCCAATAAAGTTAACATTGCATTCCGCTTAAGTAAATACTAGCTACCCAGACTTGCATATATCACTAAATTATAATTCAACAGAACAACATCTGTAAATCTATAACTTTCTGTCAGAAGGGAGACATTTCTAAACATGTGAAAAGACAAAAAATGTAAAGTAAAATTTATATATATATATATGAAGTTAAATGATGGATAATTAAGACAGCCCATGTGCTTTACAGATAAATAAATGTGAATGTGTCATTGGTAAGGAACAAAAAGTGATTTGCACATGTCTTTGGAAAACTGCAAAAGGGAAGGAGAATGTTATGTCCTTCCTTATCACTGTTGCAGTATTCCTTATTAAAGAGATATCCTGCCAAGTATAGCCAAACTTTCAGCCTGCATACCAAAGCCTTAGTACATTCTAGGTGCCATACATCAGACGTATGTCTTATGTCCAAGGAGTAAGGTATATAAGTGATATACAAGTGCCTAATCCTCAAAACTTCTTTGCTGCCAGTCCAAACACTACTTTGAATTCAGTCTGCAAGTTGTTCGTCACATTGCTTCAGTTACTGAGCCTTTGAAATATAAGTACCCCCGTCGGGGACTCTTTCTTCCTTTTTTCATTTGGTTATATTACCTTTTTCATATCATCTAGGGATGGGAAATGTGAATGTGGGAGGCAAATTCCCCATAAAGATAAGACATGAGAAGTGCCTTTTTTATCTGAGTGCTACCCACAGTCATACTCGGTGATATTTGTCAGGCATTTGTACTGAATACTCTGCATAGTCATTTGTCATCCCTTTTCATCTATTTAGAGAACAGTCTGAAGCTGTAAATCAGGGAAACATGACTTCTGTATCCGTCCCTCCAACTTTCATCCACCTCTTAAGAAAAGGTTTTAAAAGAGCATACATCGAGTAGGCTGAAAAACCTGAGGCCCATCCAGTGCTGACATCAGCCTCTAAAGCTATTAGATCAGGGAAACATGATGTCTGTAATCTGCCCCTCCAACTTTCATTCACCTGTTAAGAAAAAGTTTAAAAAGACCATACATCAAGTTGGCTGAAAAACCTGAGGACCATCCAGTGCTGATGCCAGCCTCCTCTGTCCCGACTCTGGAGGCTGACACAGGGCTGCCAACCCCCCATGTCGGCTGAGGCTGTGCTTATGTCTACTGCTGATGAGGAGGGGGAACCATGGCTGATTGTTTTGGAGGTGCCTAAGGGGATTCCCCAGATTTTTGTTAGGGAAGAGGTTCCTGGTTCCCTGATTTAAGTCAGGCAAAGGTCTCAGCCCCCTTAATTTGTCAGGGCTGATGTTCCTTTAAAAAGTAACATAAAAGCAGACATGTAGCTCATGTGGCTAAAGGAGCCACATGGCCGGTTTTCAGTCAGGATGTTTTCAAAGCCCTTGTAGCTTTAAAGCCTCTTCAGGGTCTTTGTTCCCTTCTCTGTTCTCTGGTCTCCTGCCCCTTCTAAACATATTTAAGATTCTAATTTCTAATTCCTCTGAAGATGTGGAGCTAGATTCTTCAGAAGAGTCTTTGGCCTACTCATTTCAGATTCATTCCCCTCTTGCCCTTGTGTCTGAGGAAGAGGATTCCCTTTACCCTTTTTAGTTCTCCCAATGAGGAATTATCTTTTGGAGACAGCATTGTTTGCATGATGGAACATTGTAAGTGGGACTGTTCCCAAATTCCTGATATCCATAAGAGATATGACCTTTTGCAGATTGACTTGCACCAGCTTTATGCAGTTAATCCAGTGCTGGATGCCCTCTTGGACACCCTTTTCTTTGGTTTTCAGGTTCCTGACTCCCAGCCTCCAGATCCAGAGAAACCTGACAGGTTTTATCATGGGCCTGAGGCTCAAAGGTTTTTATATAAAAGCCTTTCTTCTGACCCTGCAGTGATTTCTCTAGCTACTGATAAGCCTTCTAAGTTACTGTCCTCTTCCAGCATCACTTGTGTACCGTATGCCTTGGATGTAGGACTTACATCTGACATACATTGCCTGGAAAGTGGTAAGGCTTTGGTATGCTGGCCAGATGCTCAGCTATCCTCATCAGTCTATCCCTTAAGTAAAAAATAGTGCAACAGTAAGAAGCAGGACATCTACTGTTCATAGGTTCATAGGTAGGTACTAGGCTATTGGTCCTAGGGCATAATTAAGCCTAGCCAAAAATGTTTTTGCTTACGCTTCCCTCCCAAGTGGTCTAGTTTCCTGCACCCCCATCTAGCAGGGCCACCAAAGTGATTCCCGGGGTGAATTTCTTGTTTCCCATCCATTCATCAAGATTCCTCTTGAAGAGCGCTAATGAGGAGCTCTGCCTCACATTTCAGGGGACCTTATTCCAGAGCAAGGGAAGTCTCTGGGACATGAATCTGTCCCTCCAACAAGACCTGTTTATTGTTGATGTCAGGTTTACATCCCTTGAGCGAGTAGCTCTGGTGGATTGGGTTTTCCTTAGGTGGAGCATTTCTAGCAATTCGGGGTTTGACATAGCCTTGTATGTCAGGCAGAGATCACCTCTGAGTAGCCGGTACATGACCGAGTACAGTCTGAGTTTTTTAGCCTCATGGCATAGGGCAACTGTTTGTGGCCCGTTATCCTCTTTGTGAGGTACTTTTGAGGCCTCTCCAGTTGTTGCAAATGTCTTGTTAGGTACATCCCGAATGGGGCATTATATTCAATAATGGGTCTAATGAGTGATGAGTAGAGGTGGACAGTAACATCCTTATTCCTGGATGCAAACCTTTTTGTGATAAGGTGGGCCATGTAGAAGGCTTTTCTAACCATTTTAGCAATATAGTTGTTGAAGGAGAGGTTACTGTCCACCTGAGTCCCTAGGTCTCTTATCACACTCTCCGTGGTAAGTGGGCTACCACCTATGTTGTAATTCATAGGTACTTGTTTTTTCCCATAGGGGATGATGATGCACTTTTTGGCATTTAGCTTGAGGTCATGGTTTTGGCACCATGTATCTGTATCTGTAAGACCCTTTTGAAGGATATCTACATCAGTAGGGGTCTCATTTATGGCAACCAGTTTGCAGTCGTCTGCGAACTTTGTTTGCCATAGTACCGAACAGGAGGGGTCCCAGGACCGAGCCCTGTGGTACACCACTAGTCACCGGTTTGATCTAGCATTTCCTATTCTCACTGAATGGGTTCTATCCGTGAGCCAGGTAGCAACCCATCTTGTAACGTAGGGGTTTATATTTAGGTTGGTGAGTTTGTCAATAACACCCGAGTGGGGAATGGTATTGAAGGCCTTTGCAAGATCAAGGTATGCTGTGTGAACCACCTTTCCCTCATCTATTGCTTTAGTGACCATTTCAAAAAAGTCAACCAGATCTAGGAGACAAAGACCTTCCCTTTACGAACCCAAACTGGGTGGGGCCAAGGGTTTGTAGGTTCCCAATGTCTTTGCTTATGAGTTCCATGATGATGCGCACCATGGTCTTGCAGACAAGACTCGTCAGGCTGATGGGGCGGTAATTCCCGGGGACAGTGGTGGCACCTCCTTTGTGGAGTGGTATAACTGTTGCCATGCACCACTCTGTGAGCATATAGCCTGAGGTGAGGCTGTGGTTAAACATGGTATTAAGGTGAGGGATTAATTCATTTTGGAGTTCATGTAGTAGGCAGTCTGGGATGCTGTCTGGTCCCATGGATGCGTTTCTTGCCTTGGAAAGTGCTATTTTCACCTGTGTTTCTGGGATTTTAGGGGCAGTACAATCTTCTGGTATGGAAATGGGCCCTTTGTGGGGTGAAGTTTGCACTGAACCTGTCTGCCAGTATATTGGCGATATCAGTTGGTTCCGTGAATTTTGAACCATTATGCTGTAGTTCAGAGCAGATTTGCTAGTTGTTATTTAGGTTTTTGACATAGCTAAAAAATGATTTGTGATTGTCTTTGATGTCTGTTGCGATTTTTCTTTCAAAGCTCGTCTTAGAGGTTTTTATGAGGGTTCTTACCTTTTTGCTAAGGTTGGTCATGGAGCTCCTCCATTCCTGGGTTTTTACTTTCTTTTGCAATAATTTCTTCCTTCTATTATAGACCTTATTTATGGTTGGGGTCCACCAGACTGGTTTCTTATTTTTGGAGGAGTGGGTCTTGGTCTTGTTTGGGAGAGCACGGTCCATGCACTCATGTAGATGCTTGTAGAATGCTTTTGTGTAGGATATAGCAGATGCAATCATACTGCCTTTCTGCTGGGGAGTAGCGAAGTTTGCCACCTCTATCTTGAGTAGCATAAAGTTCGCCTTGGAGAAATTCTTCACCATGGTTTCTTTTGGGGTGGGGGGGTGAGGGTGGTATGGTAGATATCTAGGGTGATGAGTTTATGATCTGATCTGACCAATGAGGAGTTTACCACAGGTGTGGAGCATTTGTCCCTCATGTTGGTGATGACCAGGTCCAGCATATTTTTACCTGTTGTGGAGGTGTTAATAAGCTGGTTCAGTGCATTGGAGTTAATGTACTCCAAGAAGCACTGAGCAAAGGTATTAGTACTGTCGTAGTTTTCCCAGTTGATGTTTGGGTAGTTCAAATCACCCAGTATAATGGTGTTCAGTTGGACTCTCATGTTTTCCAGTACCTCGAGGAAAGAAGAGAGTGCGTGTCATGGGGCTGGGAAGGTGATCTGTAGCAAGCTATAATCTGGAATGCAGTTTTGCCCATTGTCAGTTGCACTTGGATGATTTCCGAGGCATCATTCTTTACAACCAGTCTGGAGGTGTGGTTATCCTTGATGAATATGGATACTCCTCCTCCCTTTGTATTTTGGTCTGGGTTTTGCGGCCGAAATGTGTGGTATGAGTTGTACCCTGGAATCTCTGGGGTGCTCTCTTGAGCCTTGAACCAGGTCTCCGTTACTGCACAAATATCGATGTTCTCCATGCTGAGGAGTGCCTCGAGAGAGTGCATTTTGAGGTTTAAACTCCTAGCATTCAGCAGCATGACCCTCATTTTTTTGACACTAGTACTTATTACGGTGGTGGATTTGTTTTTTGAGCCTTGCCTAAAAAAGGCACTATTGGGGTGGCAAGAGCCTTTGCCAGTATCCTGAATCCCTGGGGTGCCAGGTGCAAGTCATCTCTGGTGATGCATCGAGGCTTGTTGAACATGTCATCCCAAGCAGACAGGTACTGGATCCCTTTTGAATGACACCAAAAACTTAGCCAATTGTTGAAATTTATTATTTTTTCCTTGTACTGAGGTATCATTCTTGGTGAGGGTAAGACGCTACTCATGACTAGGGTCAAACCTGCCTTGATTACATAATCAGAGAGCTCCTCTGTCTCTTTTCATGTAGTCCAGGGAGGTATGTCTCATCTGTATTGTCCAACATGGACAATGACAGAGTCGTATTTGTACTTGTGGAGTGACCTGAGTGCATGGGTAATGTGGCGGATTCTGGCACCCGACCAGCAACTGACAGTGACCTTCACCTTGTCCAGCCTGGTGAGGGGGACATCGGTGTGCCTGACTATGGAGTCACCTATTACAAGTGTGTTTGGTAAGGTGTTTTGCCTTAAGGGCTGCGGTTTTGTGGCACACTGGTTTTGGTGATTATGTGATGATTGCGGAGTGTGGGTGGGTGTAGGTTGCTTGCGTGTCTGCTTTGGAGGTGTCTGTTGTTTCCACAGATTTTTATTTAGAGCCTACGAATATGTCTTTATGTATCTATGTGTGGGGTTTGCAGTTCCATGTGTGGTGGGTCTGTGTAGTAGGTGGAGTGTTGCAGGTTGGTACCTTCTTCTCTTGACTGTCAATTCTAGTCGTGACTGGAGAGAGCTTTGCCTCAAGTCTAGCTATGTAAGTGCATCTCTCTCAGATGTTGGTGTTGTGTGGTAGGAGGAGGGGGTTGTCTGTGTACATGAGGCAGTTATGACATTGCCTCAGGATGCCCAAATTCATCAGGTGTACAGGAGAACACACTGGGAGCTGACTCATGGACATGCCTGAATGGGTTAAGGAACTATTCTTATTTGCCTGGTAGGGGAGAGTAGTTTGACTGTTCCCTACAAACAACAGTTGGGGATCGAGTACAGTAGTTTTAGTGCTTGTGTTTCTTATTGAACCAAGTGCTAGTCAGAAAGCTCTGATTTCAGTGCTAAATCAGACGGACTGGCTAGTACCAAGGGAAAAATTGAAGAGCAGACTCTGTGGAGCTGGGGATAGTTTAACCCTAGCTAATCACCATTGCGCTATGCCCAAACCTGCACAAATGTGTTTTTTATATCAGAAAGATTAAAGAGATAGAAATTAGCCCAAAATAGCCAATAAAACTACAGTTTCTGGGCAGAAACTGCCTCTGTGGCTCTGCTCAACAGTGGCACAGGAAAATTATTTTCTTGGGTGGCAAAAGCCAGGGTACCTTTTTGGCTGGGCTTGTATAGGCCCCAGGGCCGATAGCCTAGTACCTACCAATGAACCTATGAAACCACTCCTCCAAGGACAGGTAGGCTGTTCAGAGCTCCCTACTCTCACTGGTGAACAAAGAAACTTCCTTTTTGCCCAAGTAAGGTATGGCCAAACACAGAAGCTTAAACACAGTCCAAGTATCAGCAGGTATCTGAAACTGGACTTTTCTAGCTTAGCAAGGCAGGAAAATAGCAAGATTTTTTTTTTTTTCAGGAAAACAGTAGAAACAAATGCAAAAACACTTTTATAGTGCAGTAATGCCTGTCGCACTTGAGTGGGAAGCCAGTAACAGTTAAAAAATACAATTTACAACAGAAATGACTTTTGTAAAGTGCAGGCACAAATAAATACAATTTCAGTGTAAAATGAGCATTCTGAGAAGCAATAAACACCAGAAAAAGAGCGGTTAGGCGGAAATAGCAATAAGCAACAAGAAAAAACAAAAAATGGTACTTAAACACTCCAGTCTCCTTTTGTGTCTCTGGCATTGTAGGTCTCTGCAGGACACCTGGGCAGGATCTGCTGAGCTTATACAAACGCAAAAACGTGCAAATGTGGTTTTTATATCAGAAAGATTAAAGAGATAGAAATTAGCCCAAAATGGCCAATAAAACTACAGTTTCTGGGCAGAAACCACTCCTCCAAGAACAGGTAGGCTGTTCAGAGCTCCCCATTCTCACTGGTGAACAAAGAAACTTCCTTTTTGCCCAAGTAAGGTATGGCCAAACACAGAAGCTTAAACACAGCCCAGGTATCAGCAGGTATCTGAAACTGGACTTTTCCAGCTTAGTAAGGCGGGAAAATAGCAAGTTTTTTTTTTTTTCAAGAAAACATTAGAAACAAATGCAAAAATACTTTTATAATACAATAATGGCTGTCACACTTGAGTGGGAAGCCAGTAACAGTTAAAAAATACTATCTACAACAAAAATTAGTTTTTTAAAATGCAATGCAATTTCAGTGTAAAATGAGCATTCTGAAAAGCAATAATCACCAGAAAACGAGCGTTTAGGCAGAAATAGCAATAAGGAAGACGAAAAACCAAAACATGGTACTTAAACACTCCAAAGTCTCTCCTTTTGTCTCTCGGGCGTTGTAGGTCTCTGCACGACACCTGGGTAGGATCTGCTGAGCTTATACAAACGTAAAAACTGTGCAAATGCGTTTTTTATATCAGAAAGATTAAAGAGCTAGAAATTAGCCCAAAATGGCCAATAAAACTACAGTTTCTGGGCAGAAACCACTCCTCCTAGGACTGGTAGGCTATTCAGAGTTCCACACTCTCACTGGTGAACAAAAAACTTCCTTTTTGCCCAGGTAAGGTATGGCCAAACACAGTAGCTTAAACACAGTCCAGGTATCAGCAGGTATCTGAAACTGGACTTTTCTAGCTTAGTAAGGCAGGAAAATAGCAAGATTTTTTTTTTGTTTTTTTTTTTTTTTTTCAAGAAAACAGTAGAAACAAATGCAAAAACACTTTTATAATGCAGTAATGGCTGTTACACTTGAGTGGGAAGCCAGTAACAGTTAAAAATACAATTTAAAACAAAAACGACTTTTTTAAAGTGCAGGCACAAATAAATGCAATTTCAGTGTAAAATGAGCATTCTGAGAAGCAATAAACACCAGAAAATGAGCGTTTAGGCAGAAATAGCAAGAAGCAACAATAAAAAACATCAAATGTTACTTAAACACTCCAAAGTCTCTCCTTTTGTCTCTCTGGTGTTGTAGGTCTCTGCAGCACACCTGGGCAGGATCTGCTGCGCTCATACTGTTATGGTAAAATCTCATACAACTGTACTTTCTTCTGTTTGCTGCCTAAGGGCCCATGGCGGTAGCAGAGAGAATGAATTTTGCAGTGTGGAACAAATACAACGGAATACATATAAGCAGCAAATACCTTTCTTTCATCTGATCACAACAAACTCCTGATGTGTAATGCCCATATACTTGCATTGATTCTCCACATTCATATTGTAAACCCATATCACATGTAACACTATATTTCTGAATTCTCATTAATTCTTGATTACTGTGTAGAACAGCTAGACAGACATCATACATGTTACTAAGATAGAATGAAGTTGTAAAATAATCAGGATAAAATTAATTATAAATAGGTTAACAGGACAAAAGAACTAAATAAAGTGTGCCAGATAATTCAATATCAGTAATTATCTCAGAGAATCCTGTTTCAGAGTAAAGTGTAGATTTGAAATGAATTTGAAAAAGCGAATATTTATACATTTGCATCATATCTTAAGTTCAAGGTAACTGAAAGTGCACTTTCACGAACACCAGTTCACTGAACCATAAATAAAAAAAAACTGCAAGCACACATTTGCAGGGGGGCAAGCACCCCCACACCCCCGCTACTTATATATACTAACTCTGAGATCACACTACATTAAGGAAAAGGGTATATTTCCTCATCCCCACTGTACTGTGCTTCAGTGCTGCAGTGTTTTCTTTTATTTTATTTCCGGTTCGATGAACCAATGTTTACATAAGTGTAATTCGCAAAAGTGCACTTTTGTTTATTTTTTTCACACTGATGTGGGGTTCTTCTTGTCTTTCTCAAGAAACGTGTTTTTATATATATATATATATATATATATATATATATATACTTAAATGAATGCTTTATGTAGGTTATTTATAAGCATCCGTTGTTGACTGCTGTGCAGCAAAGGCAACATATGTCAAACATTCCAAATGGGTGCAATGCCATCTTACTTATATGCAGTTTATATTCCCACATAATACTGCCCACTACTATAAAGAAAAACTCCTCTAAGGAACAAAGTTATACCTTAAAGAGACACACATGAAAATTATCTTATACTAACTAGACCACAGTTTAAAACTACTATAGAGGAAAGACCTTCTCTGTATCTGGTCATACCACCTGGAGCCATCTTCCAAGTGAATTCAAAAATAATCAGTAGAACTGTTTAAATCAACAATAAGAAAACCACTTAAAATGAGACTGCTTTCACATGCTTCAGAGATACTGGCTGATATATTTCATCAGCTGTATTTCACAGTCTCTAGGATAATGCTTCATCTTTGCAACTGAACAGTATTTTCTTTGTGAACTGAATGTTTAGCAGTTATAAATACTGTAAATAACTGAACAACTGCAAATGCTGTTATTGCTTACATCCGTGTACTATTCCCACATGTAATAAATACTTGATGTGATGTTGTCCTATCTCGTCTTCATTTTTTACTGATGGGTTTGGAACCGATCCTCAGTTCCAACTCGGCAGCTTCCAAAAGCTTGAGGTCCCCAACTAGCTCATGGCTTACTCCCTATCCCATGATGCTCTGTGGAAATCCCCAGATCTCGTTTGCCACTAAACAGATCGGGCATTCCTCAACTGGCTCTGGCTAAGTTTGATCGTTTTTTCATATACATCTATACATATATACTATTTAGCATGTTTTTCTTCTAAAACTTGTGTGCGATTACTTATTAGTGCTTTGGCTAAGTTGTTCACAGTCTAGACTGTGTCCGCTGCTTACTGTTGATCTCTGGGGCTGTCGTTTTTTGTTTTAAGGCCTACAGTCCACACCTATCCTGTTTCCTCTGTGTGTGATTAATATTTTTACTATTACTAGGATTATTCATAGAGTAGTATTGTAGGAGTGTGTGTGTGTTTTTTATTACAGTTCAGCTCATTTAAATTAGAGAGCAACTCCGCCTTTTTACTTGTCCCGTGCTTCTGAGCCATCAAGTGTGTTTGGTAGTTGAAACTTTTAGTGGTTAGCTTGTAGTTTGTAAGGTTTGCTTCTTGTATAGTACCAGACCTTAGATATTTTTATGGTATCCTTCTTGCTGTGTGTGTTTTTTTTGTGCTGTTCAGTTTGTACTCTTATATATATATATATATATATATATATATATATATATATATATATATATATATATATATGTATATATGGGTCTACTTTAAATGCCCGAAAATGTAATTCACCGACAAAAACTTAACCGACCTGAATTGACCGACAGCTTCATTCTCTGAAAACCAATTTTCCCGACAGGAAATCCACCGACAACAACGCAGCATAACCGACGTTAGTAATTGAAGTCAGTGTAACACGATAGCTAATCTCGTGAAACAACACAAATAAAAGCAAAGGCATCAATTTAATAACAACGAGTAGTGCACGTAACACAAAATCTCCCCAACTGAATCCGCAATACTGTGATACTCCTCACAAATATCGATTACAAATTATAGAAGGCCATAGCAAAAATGCATAACTGCATGTTAGAAATCAACTGCTATGAGTAACATGTCGGTTTTTGTCAAACACATATCCTTCGTGCTGTCATATCAAGTGCACTACACATACTGAAAGTAAAGTAAACTCATTACAATTTTAGTAGTCTGGCAATACTCCTAACAAACTCCACAGCTCTGTAGTCTTGTCTGTTGCTAATAACAGTACAGAACTGTTCGTGTCGCTTAATCAATTTATGTTTCTTAGGAGATGGTGGAAAGCCAGATGACATGCGCACATGTAGTTCATCAACCCTGTTTTGCTCCTGTGCTAGCGCCTGCATAAGCATATGTAAATCCACATGTTTAAACCCTATTAAACACTTTAACCGCCTATGCCAGGCTTCCACAGAATTCTGCGTACGTGGTAAATTCAGGTCATTTAGATCCGAAACATTCCAAAATGAAACTGGAAATAAAGGAGGGAACCTAATTGACGTTCTCATTCTAGTCGTAAACTTTCGTAATTTACCATTGATGTACCAGTCATTAAAATACTTCAATAACTCACGTCCTTCGGCAGGGAAAGATACTTGTAACTCCTCAAATACACCTTTAACCTCGCATTCTGGCAAAAATGCTAATGAAACTAGTGACTTCACTTGTAGCTGAAATGCAGCATTCGTATTATACAATGTAGTAAGACCTAACGCCTGCACTTTCCTCCACACGTTCTGTCCAAAATGAAATAAACAGCCTTTACATTTAGCTCCATCAATGTTAAGTCTCACACTTTTGATTGCAGCCACTTCAAAGTCACACAACACAAACTGGACATTACATTCCATACCATTGCCATTTAGTAAATGGAAAACACTGTGCCACAACAAATTGTAACATTTCAATGACTTTTTATTCATAAGAGCGTACACTAAAGGTACTACTTTGCTGTAACTTCCGCACTTAATGAATCCATGTATAGTGTACAATTGTCGACAGGTGACTTCTTTACTAAAATACGTCCCATCCATCAACCATATAGTAGCGTTACTAATATCACATAAATTTGTTACAGTGGTAAACACATACACTATACTATCGCTACTTTTATCAATTGAACGCTTTGCAATGAAACTTCCGGACTTCAACGGATAATCTTCAATGTTTATATTACTCAAATTAACGTTTGCATCCCTGTTTATTACTTTCTCTTTTCTACGTATCCTACCAATGCTCTGTAGAAGTGGCTTTCTACTTGGTATACTCTGTACCGCTTCTAGAGAGGTGGACATCATAGTAACATCAACTATGGCGCAAGGGTTATCTCTGCTATATTTAGCTCTCACTTTCACTTCGCTATTTAACTGGTATCGTTGTAACTCTGTAGGATCTGCGGAATGGTCATGACATACAGACTTTACCAGTTGCTCCCCTTCTTCCACTAAAACAGTTACCGCTCTACCTCTGCATTTCTGACTTTTCTTCTCTTTGCATCCCCAATATTGCCGGTTCCCTCTACTTCTTTCGAGGTGGTATAAATAACCATCCAATTCCAGCATAGCTTTATTTCTCTGTGACAACACCGGTTTGTATATATTTCCCAGGATTCCAGGCCAAACATGTGACGTATCCGCCATCATTACTAGTCAGTGCACTATACTTCTGTACATATTTGCTATATTTATAGTGTATTGCTTAATGTGGTCTAATGTGCTATTCATTACAGGTGTCGGGCTAACGATAGTCGAGATTTTACAATGTCGGTAGGTAGCAGTGTCGGCAATTACATGTCGGTAAAATCACTGTCGGTGAATTACGTTTTCGGGCCTTTAAAGTAGACCCATATATATATATATATATATATATATATATATATATACAATGTAACCCCTTTTTCTTCCTAACCAGCTCGTTTAACTTAGAGAGCAGTTGCTAGTTTGTTTAAGTTAGAGGGCTTCCCCCACCTATTTTTTCCTGTGTGGTTCAACAAAAAAAAAATTCCTGTGTGTTGTTTAAAAATCATATATACATACATAGTATAGGTTGTTTGGTGTGGCTTAGTTGAATTTACTATGTCTAAACAGTTGAAAGAGTCTAAACCCTCTGGGTTCAACAAATGTTCAAAATGTTCTCAAAAAATTTCTTTGACAGATATATCAGAGTGTGTGTACTAGTACACTTACAAGAGTCATGCTCTATATGCCACTCTTTCAGTTCAAGGATTCTCCTTGAGAGAAAAAAATTAACTTATTCTAAGAGGACTACTAAAGACTTCTTTTTCAGAATCCTTAGAAGCTCAGAGTACTTCAAAGAAAAGCTCTTCCCCTCCTTCTCGATCTGGTAAGTCAACAAAAAAATCTTTATCCTCTTCGGACCAATCTGGACCTTCACAAAAAGATTTCCAAAATGTCATCAGAGCCAAAGGCTTTTGGACCCAAGAAACCATCTACCTTGGCTCCATCTGTTTTGGAGCCATTGGTTTTGCATACTCGGAGCCGGTCCCCTGTTTTGGAACCAGTGTCTCTGACCTTAAGGTCACCAATTTTGCAGAAATCTATGTCTCTTGCTCCCTCCTCTTGATCCTCCAGGAGTTTGACAGAAGATGATGTGGATAGTGTGGTGCGTAGGCTTTTGAGTAGACCGGCACTAGCCAAATTATCGGATCTGACCCAGAAGGTTTCAGAGCTGAATGGACCTGCCCCATCACTATCGATACCTCCTCTGACCTGCCTTGGGGCTTCGGAGCCGGAATGCATGGAGCTAATTGTAGTGGAACCATTGGTGCCGAGACCTGCCTCAGGATCTATGCCTCCAACCTCTGCTCTGACTTCTTTGGTGCCATCTGAGCTTGGGGAGTCTAGGAGCTGAAGCTGTCTGATCAGGTCCAGGGGGGACAGTCAGAATGAATAGTTGTCAGATCTAAACTTGCCTCTCGGGGCTTCAGCTCTCATGAGGTTGACGCGTACATCAGCTTTGGAGCCAACCCCCTTAGTGCCGGGGAAATCTTTTGGCTCTTCGTAACTGGGAGCTTCCACAGGTCATGGGCAGGGGGCTTTCAAGGTGATAAGGAGAGTGCTGTCAACACGGGCAGCCCCACTCTCAGATCCTGTCATTCCTCCCCCAAAGGCACCGATGTCCATCTCAGCATAGCAGATTCCACACAGACGTGGAGACGCTAAGCCTCAGGATGCCCCATTGGGTGAACCTATCTCTTCCAAAACCTCTCCAGAATGTCCTTCTGAAGAGGTACCTTGGAAGAGACTATGCAAGAGGAAGCATCTGGACTCCCCGGATGAGTCAATCACATCTGATACAGACCTCGATGATTCAGAAGGGTCCCCACGGTCAACCTCTGAGGATGTCTCCTTTGCAGACATCTTGGAGATTCTTAAGCAGAGAAGCAGCTGGCAGTCCATCGACACTTCTGATGAGGAGTCCATATACCTGAAGGCTTTTGGGTCTCACCCTTCCACCACTTGGGTGTCTCCACCTTTCAATGAAATTATGCAATTGGTATGTTGAAAGGTGTGGGGGTCTCCGGATTCCATGGAGCCTGTTCCCTGGAGGCCAAATAAGTTTATAACAGCCCCTAAAGATAAATCCTTCCTAACAAAAGGTGTCCCAGTAAATGCAAAGGTGGTGGTGGTGGCCACCAAGAAGAAATTGTCAGACACCCTCTTCTGTCCATCCCCCGAATAAGGAGTCACGGACAATGGACAGATACGGAAAGCGTATTTTTCCTCCAGAGACCTTTACCCTCAGGTCCCTGAACTATCTCACATATTTTACCAGGCTTCAGAGAGACCTCCTGAAGGAGTTAGGAGATACTCTACAAGGTTCAGTAGCTGCAGGGGCATCAGATAAAGTGTCCTCCCAGCTCTCCACCTTAAATGCACTAGTAAATTCATCCATGAGGCTCATTACCTATGCAGTCAATGGAGTAAGTAGGGCAGTGGGTTCAGGAATTTCCCTTAGGAGACATTCCTGGATGCACTTGTGTAACTTTGCAGAACCTTTTAAGTAATTTTTCGTTAATGTCCCTTTTGATGGCTTGTCCTTGTTTGGGCCCAAAGTCAAAGACACACTAACCAGGTGTGAACAGGAAAGGAAAACTCTATCTGCCATTGGAGTCCATTTCTCCATACCTTCTAGACCTTATCCCAAAGGTCAACAGGGAGGAAAGATGTGGTTCTGAAAATCCCAGAGAGTTTTCCTAGACACACGTGGTGAGCCTTCCCCCAGAGGCAGAGGGGGAAGCAATAATGCAAGATGCCTACCACTCAGCAGAGGGGGTCCGCAAAACCAGGGTGACAGAGAATCCTTCTTTGGAAATCCCTTTCAGTGCTCCTGAAAGGAGGCCCATCTGTCCATCTCTGGATGCAGTTGGGGGTAATTTTTCCTTGTACCCAAATGCCTGGCTAAGAATAACAAAAGAAAAATGGGTACAAAGCATCATATCCAGAAGCTACTATATACCCTTCTCCCTTCCAACCCCACATATCAAAAACATTCCAGATGTTCCACCCAGTCACAGGAAAGAAGCAACTGTACAAATACAGAAGTTGCTAAAAAAGAGAGTCATTCAACTGGTCCCCGCAGACCAAATAGCATCCAAAACTTACTCAAGGTTCTTTTTAGTTCCAGGACTGGAGACCCATACTGGATCTCAGCAGGTTGAAAAAGTCTGTCACAAAGACAAAGTTCCAGATAGTGACACTGCAGATGATACTTCCCTTTTTGGGAAAAGACAATTGGATGTGCTCTATAGACCTCCAGGATGCATACTACCACATAAAATTGGACAGGCTATCTAGGAGTCATTTACGCTTTCAGCTGGGACCCAGTCATTACCAATTTTGAGCTTTGCCCTTTGGTCTCACTACAGACCCCAGAGTGTTCACCAAATGTGTGGCAGTAGTCACAGCTCACCTGAGGTGTTTAGGATTCTGAGTGTTTCCATGTCTAGATGACTGGCTGCTAACCACCACCACCAAGCATCTATTATCAGTAACACAAGACACCATCCTGACACTTTGCTCCCATTTGGGGATCACAATAAACTACAAAAAATCTGTCTTATTGCCATCTCAACCTATTGTTTTTATAGGTGCAGATCTAGATACTACAACAATGATGGTAAAGTTGCCCCCAGAAAGAGTTCAAACCTTGCAGCTTTAGGTAGCACTCCTTCTGAAAAGGAAAGTTCCAGCAAGGACAGATGTCCTTCAAGGATGCATCTGCAGTCCTAACAAATGGGTTGTCCTGCCTCAGGCAGCCCTTCGGTCGGCCGGATTCCAAAGTCTGGGTCTGGCCTCGGCTGATGTCGCACTTCACCCGACGTCATAGCTGCTTGGGTATAAAGGCATCAGCCGACGCCATTTTCCTCAGTCTTTCTTGCCGCGCGGTGCCCGAAGCAGAAGCTGTTCGCAAGTGCCGGTCGGTCAGATCCAGAGATTTCAGCTTACCGAAGACTTCTAAAAAGCTAAGTACCCCGTTGGGGACTCTTTCTTGCCTCAGCCAATGTCAGACAAAGTAAATAATTGTTTAACTTGTGGGAAACAAATACCTCATAAGGATTTCCACTCTTACTGCCTTCCTTGCTTAGGCCCAGACCACGACGTATCAGCTTGTTTAGCCTGTGCCTCCTTCAACCGACGGACTCTTAGACGTCGGTCGGAGTTCGCTGAAGAGTTTTTTGGCTCCACTTTTGCATACAAAATGCCGTCGGAGACTCCAACTACACATTTAGCTAAAAAACGCAAAGAAAAGGACCGCCACTCGCGGCCCGCGGTTTCGGCTGAAACCACGGTCAGGCCTACCGCGAGTGTCTCGGTTTCTGCTGAAACCGAGACCTCGGTTTTCCCTTCGGCCGAAAGCATGCCTCCGATAACCGAGGCCACACAGGCCATGGCTGAGTCGGCTACAGAAATTCCTTCTGAAGTAGCAGGCACACAAGAGTTGTCTGACACTATTCCGTTGGACATCTCTACTCCTGCAGGTGGAGCAGCTAGACCACCGGCTTCTATGTCTATCAAGGCTTTCTCCAGGGCTAAAGCAGCCAAACTTTCCAAGGCCTTACCTTCAAAAGCCCCCCCTCACAGGCCTACCTCCAGTTCACAGATCCTCAGCCTTGCTGAGGACCTTATTTCTTTGATCAGGGGATCCCATCCTCACCCAGACAGGGCCTCACAACCCCCTCCTGATAAGAGGCCTAGGACTGAACCCCCTGAACCTCTGTCCTCTGACTATTCCTCGGATGGTTCAGATGATTCAGACCATCAGGAAGGCCTGTACTCACCTTATGAGGACTCTGATGCAGAGGATTCCATTCCTTCTGCCTCTCCTCCAGAAGAATTTTCTTTTGGGGAAACCCTACACTCCATGAGGGAACACTTCCAATGGCAGGGTCAGGATTTTTCAGATTCGAGGAAAAGGCTAAGGACTTTTTTACACTTACCACAGCATAGGCCTTTAGCCATTCCACCTGTACTTTCAGTTGTTGATGATGCATATAATGATGCCAGTACTACCCCTGATTCTCTTCCCCCGGCCCCTGCAAAGCTTGACAGATACTACAGGGTCCCGGATACTCACTTCCACTTGTATAAGGCTCATGCTGCAGACCCAGAAACCATCTCTCAGGGCCCTAAGGGTGTTGCAGCTGTCTCTGCCAAAAACCCACTCCCATCTGAAAGGGAATCTAGAGCATTAGAGAGATGGGGTAAAAAGGTTTATACATCTGCTACTCTTTCTGCGAGGGCTTTAAACTGTCAATTTCACATGATTCAGTATCAGGAATTTTTGCTAGATCAACTGAATAAAAAACTGGCCTCTCCTGAACCTTTAGACCGTAAGTCCCTTCAGGATTTGGTACACAATTCTCAGCAGGTCAGTAGTCATTTCTTAAAATGTGGCTATGATGCACTGGAGGCTTCATTTAGATCAGCTATGACTGGAGCAGTAATTTGAAGGCATGCCTGGTTAAAAGAACAATCATTACCAGACCATGTTAAGTCTAAACTCCTGGATGCCCCTATGGAGAAGTGAAGTTTGTTTGGCTCCCCTGCACAGGAGGTTCTAAAGAAAGTGGAAGAAAAAGCAAAATCTGTCCAAACAGTCAAGGATTTTTTGCAGGTCCAACCTCCAAGGTTTAGCAGAAATTGGCCTTCAAAGAATTGGTCCTTTCCAGACAGCTCCAGAGCACAGAGAGGCAGAAATAGACGCCCAAGAGGCAGAGGTCAATCTAGGGGTGCCTATAGGGATCGTCAGTGGCACCCTGCCAGCCAAGGAAGTGCCGCCACAGCTGCGACTGCAACCACTTCTACAGGACAGACACAATGACTTGGCTCTGATTCCGCCTACCAGGGAACAACTGGAAGCACCCTTGGGTGGAAAGCTAGCCTTATTCTCAAGAAATTGGCATTGTATTACAGGAGACAAATGGACTTTACAAACAATAGACAAGGGCTACAGGTTTCAATTCCACTCTCTACCAAAAAAGAGAGGAATGCCAAACCTTCCACCAAACCAGAAATCAGAGGCTCTAAAGCAAATCATCAGTTTACTAAAGATGAGAGCAATAGAAAAAGTACCATCTATGGAACAAGGCCAAGGATTTTACTCCAGGCTATTCCTTGTACCAAGAAAAGAAAATCAATGGAGGCCTATTCTAGACTTGTCCGCACTGAACACATACCTCATTGTTCCAAAATTCAAAATGCTGACACTACAGCAACTTCTTCCCATGTTGGGCAAGGAGTCTTGGCTGGTGACTCTAGATCTCAAGGAGGCATACCTGCATGTCCCTATACGACCAGATTGCAGAAGACACCTCAAATTTCTTGCAGGATCAGAGCATTATCAATTCTCAGCATTGCCCTTTGGCTTATCTACTGCACCCAGAGTATTCACGAAATGCCTGGCATCAGTAATTGCTCACTGCAGGCTTCAGGGAATTCAAATCTACCCATACCTGTACGACTGCCTAATACAAGCGGACAACAAGACAAAATTAATACAGGATTTGGCCTATGTCATTCAACTGCTACAAGCCTTGGGATACACAGTCAACATACAAAAGGCAAGACTAGTGCCATCTCAAAGGATAACATTTTTGGGGGCAGAACTGGACACAATAACTCAGATGGCTTTTCTCACAGAGGAAAAACAAAAGCAACTACCAGTCTATTTCATGGCATTAACAAGACTAACTCAGCTTACTGCAAGGAAAGTCCTGCAGGCCCTGGGTTACATGGCATCCTGCATAATATTGATCCCACATGCCAGGCTGCATATGAGAAAGTTACAATGGTACCTAAGGAATGTATGGTCTCAGCACAGACACAGTCTAGAAGCCCAGATACCAATCATTCCATGTCTGAAAAGAATTCCTGTGGTGGGCTCAGGCCTGTCAGATGAACAGAGGATTGCCTTTCCACAAACCACATCCAAGGCAGACCATTACCACGGACGCCTCAGACCTAGGCTGGGGCACACATGGAAGACAAGTGCATTCAAGGCCTATGGTCGCAAGACCAGCTGAATCTACACATAAACCTAAAGGAGATGCTGGCAGTGAAGCATGCAATACAGGCATTCAGACCATTCATCCAGCAAGGACACCTGCTGATAAGGACGGACAATACCACAGTCATGTGGTACATCAACAAACAGGGAGGCACACATTCATACCCTCTATGCCGGACGGCAATGGACCTGTGGAACTTGGCCCTGAATCTCAACATCCAACTGCAGGCCAAATTTGTACCAGGAAAAGAAAATTCACTAGCAGACAGCTTAAGCAGGACTACCACGGATGCTCACGAATGGATGCTGCATCCAGATATCTTCAAAACCTTAACAGAGAAATGGGGAATGCCAGAGATAGACCTGTTTGCCTCCCCACACAACCACCAACTGAAGAAATTCTGCTCAAGAGTATACCACCCACTTGCCTGGAGGGTGGACTCCCTTTCTTTCAGCTGGAAGGACCTGACAGTGTATGCCTTCCCACCTCTTCCTTTGATGTACAAAGTCCTTCTGAAGATCAGAGAGGAACAGCCAAAGGTAATTCTGATAGCTCCAGACTGGCCAAGGCAACATTGGTACCCGCTACTAAGAAGCATGTCTCGGACGCATTCATGGCATCTACCTCTATGCCCTCTACTTCTAACGCAGAACAACTACAAGACCCTGCATCCAAACTTAAAAACACTGCAGCTAACTGCTTGGAAAATTGCATAAAACAAAACCAGCTCGATTTATCTCAGAGGGTCAAGGACATTATCCTGGAGGCTCGCAGACCCTCCACAAGGAAAACATACTCAGCCAAATGGAAAAGATTCCTCATTTGGAGTGCAGAAAAGGAGAAAATGCCACACTAGCAAACCTGGCACACATCCTGGAATACTTAGCAGAACTGTTCCATAATGGCCTGTCCTACTCTTCCATTAAGATACATGCATCAGCAATTTCAGCAGAGTACAACATGGATCCCCCTGTCTTCTCTCATCCGCTCCTCAGACAATTTTTGAGAGGGATCAAAAATGTAAAGCCTCCAAGGAAACCACCTTTACCTGCATGGGATCTCAATTTTGTGCTAGAAAAATTGACACTTCCTCCTTTTGAACCAGCAGCAACAGCAGACTTACAGTTCTTATCTTGGAAAACTGCTTTCCTGCTAGCAATCACTTCAGCAAGAAGGGTATCTGAATTACAGGCATTAATGGCAGTGCAGCCTTTCCTTATCTTCCATCAGGATAGAGTATCTCTGAGAACCAATCCTACTTTTATGCCAA
This sequence comes from Protopterus annectens, assembly GCF_019279795.1. Taxonomy (NCBI): domain Eukaryota; kingdom Metazoa; phylum Chordata; order Ceratodontiformes; family Protopteridae; genus Protopterus; species Protopterus annectens. The sequence goes on from NC_056729.1 coordinate 949,412,297, forward strand.
AGGTGGTATCCAGGGTATCTTTGAACCAAGCTATACATTTACCTACATTCTTCCCCAACCCACAGAATGGGGGGAAAAACTACTACACACCTTGGATGTACACAGGCAGCTGCGCTACTATCTTGACAGAACCAAGGCCAGCAGAAAAACTGACCAGCTTCTGGTAGCATATGCAACAGGAGTGCAAGGAAAAGCAATTTCAAAACAGACAATCTCAAAATGGATAGGAAATTGCATTCGATTCTGCTACTCATTTCATGGAAAGACAACTCCTGAAAATATCAGGCCTCACTCCACAAGAGCTACAGCCACCACTACAGCTTTCCTACGAGGAGTGGCTACCAAAGACATTTTAGAAGCTGCTACTTGGAGCTCCGTGCATACATTTGCCAAGCATTATAATCTTCCTTTATACTCCAGATCCTGAGCAGGTTTTGCAACTGCTGTTTTACAAGGGATCTTAACTACACCATCATTATCTTAGTGCCTCCTCCCCCAGTTTGGCTATGGTATTCTACCCATTTGTTAGGACTGCAGATGCATCCTTGAAGGACATAGTACAGTTTTGTACCTACCATAAATGTAGATGTCCGATAGGTATGCATCTGCAGTCAGGATTACCCACCCTCCTTCCCCTCTGTGGTATTCCTAGGGTACTTACCCCTCATTTAGCTAGCTGGGGGAATCTATTATGGTGTATTTGTTTGTATGTATATATGTATATATTTTTTGCTCTCTACTGTTTGGAATTATTTGCATTTATCCAAATTTAGCCTTCCTAGAGGGCACCTGGCATCTGGGGCAAGAAACACTGAGGAAAATGGCGTTGGCTGATGCCTTTATACCCAAGCAGCTATGACGTCGGGTGAAGTGCGACATCAGCCGAGGCCAGACCCAGACTTTGGAATCCGGCCGACCGAAGGGCTGCCTGAGGCAGGACAACCCATTTGTTAGGACTGCAGATGCATACCTATCGGACATCTACATTTATGGTAGGTACAAAACTGTACTTTCTAAAGGTACCGGGTACCATGGCAGCAGTGATAAACGTAGTTCCATTAGCACAGCTGCACATGAGAATCTTACAATGGTTACTGTTCACTTAGTGGTCCATGCAGAAACTACCAGTGTGACATCAGATCATATTAACAGAATCTTGCAAGAGAGACCTCCAGTGGTGGATACACTCCAGTCAAGTGACCTTAGGTCAACCCTTTGATGTTCTTCGTTTTCCATTGCTGCAGTCCTGACTATTGGGTATAGTCCGCGTCCAGTCGGCCCGAATACCAGAGTATAAGGCTGATGTCGGTCTGGGCGCATTAGACTGTCAGTACGCGTCCAGGCTAATCGGTACTGACCGACGCCATATCCTCAGTCTTTTTGCGCGTGTGTGATGCAGAAGCAGTTTTGCGAGTGGTGGGTGGCGTTTGAAATTTCGAGCGGAACAAAGTTTCAGAAAACAGAGTTGGCTAAGTACGTTGGGAACATTTTTTCTTGCCTCAGTATTTTGGATTACCATACCTTGTGTATACCTTGTTTAGGGCCTGAGCACGGCGTTGTTGGTTGGCGCACTTAAGAGAGGAGGTTAGACGTGCCAGGTTAGTGTTTGGGAAGCGTTGCAATTATGGATGCTCCGGCCGCTTCCTCCAAGAAGAAGGACAAAACAAACAAGCCTAGGGTTGATGAACCGGGCAGTCCCGGACGTCGGTTCTTTAGAAGCTGCAGGAACTTTACTATTACAGGATGTGCCTTCTCAGGAGGTAGGCCAGGCTGAGGGGCTTCTCAGGTGACTGTTCTTCCCTCTCTTCCCAGGTTGTAGAGCCTCTCCTTCTGTTTGCAAAACTTCTTTGAGAGGTAGGCCTAGTTCAGCTTCAGTGGGGGCTTTCTCTAGCATTTCGGGTACTGTACCTAAGAAACATATGCTTAAAAAGGCAGAAGATTAGATTACTATGATTAGAGGTTCTAGGGTGGAACCGAGTTTGATAGTTTTGGACATCTGTGGAAGATATGCAGGAGTATCCTACTTATTCTGATTCGGATGTGATGATTCCACTCCTACAGCTTCTCTCATGAGGGATTTCATTTTTACTCTGATTCCAGGAAAGGCTTAGGAATTCTTGTTTTACCCCAGCATAGGCCTTTAGCTATTCCTCCCTGTGTTGAATGTGGTGGAAGATGTTTTTGCAGGGCTCCCTGAACTCTAGCCATGAGAGCATTGAATTGTCAGTTCAGCTAAAAAAAAATATCATTATATCCTTTTCACATTGAAATCTAGGTGGGATGCTTTGGAAGGTATTGGTGTAAAAAGAGTTGCTTGCAATGTGGTTTTGATGCTGTACAGGCCTCCTGAGGGTGTGGCTGCTACCAGTTCTGTTCTATGCCTGGCATGTGCCTGGTTGATGCATCAGAATGAGCAAAGACAAGGAAAGGATTTTGGATGTCCTTTACGGGTCCTGATGTGTTTGGTTTGGATCGCCTGTGGAAGCAGTTTAAGAAAATGGAGGACAAAGCTAAGCCACTGTTAAAGATTTTTGCATTGCAGCAGGTGCAGTTAGTAAAAGTTTAGTAGGGGTGGGGGGTGGACATATCTTGCATATGATTCCCAGTCTAGGGGTAGGTCTAGGTCTAGACGAGGGCTAGGGGGGGGCTCAGGAACAGGACAGGGGGAGTTCACCTGCTCAGACTTCTGGTGAGGGGGGTGAGTCAAGGCAGGGGTCGCAAACTCAATGACCTGTCTTTTCAGCTGCCAGCAGATTCCCGTTCCAGCAGAGACCCTCCTCAGGAGACTGTAAGGAAATTTCAAAGAAAAATGGGATTTAATTACTCAAGACAAATGGGTGTTGGATATCATTCACCCACGGTTACAGATTTTATTTCCATACAATGCCCCCCCAAAGAAACATGCCAGGCGTTCCTCCTCCACAAAGAAAGAGGCTCACAAGCAAGCAAGTTTCCTTCATTTCTCCAGGGCCTAGCCATTTATTCGCCTGTTCAGAAGAAAGAAGAGCCTGAGTTTTATTTCTCAATGTTCATTTATCCAAGAATTTGGAGACCAATTTTGGTTTTGGATTTTTCTCTCTCCTCAACACATGTTTTACAGGAAGAAAGGTTGTCACTGATGTTGTTACAGCTGCTGGGTGAAGCTTTGATGTAAAGATTAAGTATACAAGTTGCAGGAGGTATCATGAGCCCTTCAAGTTGCTATAAGGCTATGTAATTAAGAGTTGGGAATCTTGCTTTATTCTCAACTGCCAGTTCCTCTGCCCAGTTCTGGCTCCAGTGATAGCTTATCAGGCTTCCAACAAGGTTCTACCTCAGCTTACTTGACCTTTCAGCTTCAAATCTCAGGAAATCTGCCTGATTCTGGCTCAAGAAAAGGAAGACCTTCACAGCATCTGGGAATATGCAGTGCTAAAGTGCTAGCCTAGGTATTCCAGAATCAAATAAAGTCCAAGCTAGTTCTCTCAAGACATGTGCTTTCTGGGTGTGAGACTGAATACAGCAGCCAAGCAGCCTAGCCCCGGACCTTTTCCAAACAAAGTCAAAGTACTCCATCAACTACTTCTATCACATCAACATTGACTGCAAGGACACTCCTTGCAAGACTAGGGTTCATGTGGCAGCATCTTGTATTCTGGTCCAATTCTGCCCAACATATGAATGCCAGGCTGCATGTAAGCAAAAAAATGTGGACACAACACTGCCAGGATTTGGACACTGTCATTCAAATAACACCACTGTCCTTGAAAAAGAATTCCTTGTGGTGGGGGGGAATTGTGCCCAAACACGGGACTCTCAGGACCCGCCAGAGGCAAGTCAGACCTAGATACAGATGCCTCGGACATTGCTTGGGAGCTCATCTAAATGGAAAGTGGATACAAGACAAGTGGCCTGCCAGACTAAGACATCTGGCCATCAACACAGAGGAGATGTTAGCAGTCCAGTTTGGAGATAATAGCAAGGCCAGTTGGATCTTCATGTATTTCAGAAACTGACAGTGTCATGGGGAACTCCAGACATAGATCTGTTAAGCTTCTCCACTAAACCACAGGATGAAAAGTTGCACACAAATTGGTCATCACACAGCTTGAAAAGTGGATGCTCTCTCTTTCAGTTGGAAAACCATGGCCTTATGCCCTTCTGATTCCTCTCTTCTTATCTCAGTACCTTAAAAGGTCAGACAAGACAGGCCAAGGATGATTTGATAGCTCAAGATTGGCCTCAAGCACACTAGTACCCCACTCTTCACGTCTGGTAAAAAGACAAGCATGGCTGAACCTCTGATTCCTCATCTTTTTATCTCAGAAGGATGGTCAATGCAAAATGTCAAGCTTCATCATCTAAGTCTAGCAGCCTTAACAGCATGGAGATTTGTTGGCACACAAATAATACTTGTACAAACAAATTTTTAAAGAAGATTATGAAGTTATGTACAAGTAAACAAGGAGAGATTACGAGAAAATGCTGAGGATTTTTTTTTTTTTTATGACAGAAATTCAATTTCAGTTTTTTCAATTGGATTGGAATATATCTAACTGAGTTATTGATTAAGATCCTTGTTGGACTCTACCTCAATCTTCTGAAAAAGCAACAATTTTCAGTTTGATTGTGCTCCACTACGTTGTCGACCACCTTTGTTTCGGATTGAATTTTTTCGCAAATTTTATAAGACTGCCAGGCAGAGATGTGGGAGCTGAGCTCCTACTCCTGCTTGGGATCTCACTTTTGTATGGAAAACTTTGAGGGCTTTTTTAGCTTGCAGCTACTGCTGAATTGATGCTGACTGCTTTTTAGTTGGCTATTACCAAACTAATTCATTTTGCTGAGTTGGTGGCATTTGGGCTTACCCTTTTAAACAATTTTCCATATTTTGATTTTCCATACGGATTGGTATCATTATATGCCTATCCTTCCTTTATGCCTAAGGTGGTTTGTTTCCATCTTTTTGCTTCACACTTATCAAGACCTCAAAATTTCAGCAAAAAACTTTGCATGAAGGATTGGCTTTTTTTTGCATTTCTAGTATTTAAGCAGGCATTATTTATTTAGGTTATTTTCAGTAGGGAAGGATTTCAGTTGTTTGACAGCAGTGTTTCCTTCATTCTAAGCACTGGCACTCATTCTAGTTCTATTGGCTTTTGGACACTAATTTTATTTTGGATCATGCTAATTGTTATCCGCATCTATCTAATCTAAGTCCAGGCTACCGCAGCCTCATTCCACACTCCAACTGTCTAGGGTGACACAGGGGGTTGTGGGGGTTGAGTTCAGGAAAACTTTCTCTAAGCTCAGCCACCTAGTTCTTTGAGCTTGATCTAGGCATGGTTTTGCCACAGCTGTTTTACAAGGCATGTTGTCAGCTCCCTACTTCTTTATGATTTGCCAGCCTCACCTACACTCTGCTTTGGGTTCTGATTCATGAACAGGACTGCAGCAATGGAAAACGAGAACATAGTACAGTTTGTACCTACCACTTATGTGTATGTTATCCATTCTTTTGCAGTCCTCCCTCCTTCCCCTCCTCTTCCCTCTGTGTTTAGGGTGTGTGTACATAGTCAGTTTATATATATATAATTTTATATTGTTATTATGTATTTATTTTTGGTGCAGTTCTTCCACAACCATTAGCCACAGTGACCACGGATGCTTCCCAGATAGCGTGGGGGGCATTATCAAGGAAATACAGTCCAAAGCACTTGGCAGGATCATGAGGCCCACTTGCACATCAGTGTCCTAGAGATGAGAGTGGTGATTTTTGTGTTGTTAGCATTCCAGGACTCTCTCCCGATAGGAACAATTGCTGTCCAGACAGACAACATGTCAGTTGTATGGTATATAAACAAACAAGGAGGAACCAGATCTTACCCCCTTTGTTGAGAAGCACTGAGAGTATGGCAGTGGGCAGCCACTTCCCAATGTTTTCTGATAGCAATGCACATCCCAGAGAAATCCACCGTGATAGCAGACAAACTCAGCATGGTGATTCTAATGCCCCATGAGTGGTCCCTGAAACAAGACCTTTTTGCCACGTCCATGAATGCCAAATCCAGCAGCTAACTTTGCCCTAACCCCCCCCCCCAGGGGAGTTCCCCAAGGGATGCTCTTGTTCACTATACACTTTTCCTTCCCTTCTCTTGATACCAAAAGTTCTTCAGAAAGCCAATGCATTGGGTAGCACCTTAATACTTCTTTCCCCTTACTGGCCTCATCAAATCTGGTTCCCCTTTTTTTGTGGCCTCATCTTCAGGAAGAGCCCTGGCTTTTGAACCCAGTTCGGATCTTCTGACACACACATCGGGTACACTCCATCCATATCTGCAAACCCTCAAATTGTCAGCATGGCTACTCCGATTCCAACCATAGCCAGGTTTCCAGACCTTTCCCCGTCAGTAAAACATATCTTGATTTCTTCTCACAAAGCTTCTGCGAGAAGATTGTACCTCAGCAAATTAAATGATTTTCTTCCTGGGCTTCAGAAAATAATCTTGACTCCTTTTCTGCACTCTTACCTTCTGTTTTGGAATTTTTAGAGAAGCTTTTTCAGGAAGGGGCAGCTGCAGCTACCATTCATGTGCAACTAGCCACAATTCTAATTTCTATGTTTCTTCAGAGGTGCAAATTTGTTAAAACCACTCATTAAACCACCTCTATCTCCATGGAAACTAAATGTTGTCTAATCTCGCATAATTCTTCCCCCCTTTGAGTCCGCTTCATCATGTGATCTAAAGTTTTTAACCTGGAAAACAGCTTACTTAGTAGCAATCACTTCGAACAGACATGTTTCAGAACTACAAGCATTATCTATCAACACCCCCATATGTTGTTCCATAAAGACAGAGTCTCTCTGCGTATGAACCAGTCCTTTCTACCAAAGGTATGCTCTGAATCATACCTAAACCAATCTATAGACTTACCAGTTTTCTTCCCCAGTTATGGCAGTACTGCAGAATATGTTACACCTACAGGATGTACACAGACAATTACATTTCTACTTGCACAGAACAAAGGAACATAGAAAGACTGACCAACTATTTGTATCTTTTTCAGACTGTAAAAAGGTGCTCCAGTTGCAAAATCTACTATATCCAGATGGTTGTCAGATTGCATCATGTTTACCTACCATTCTGTAAACAAACAACTTTGAAGCAAAATAAGAGCTCATTCTACTAGGGCTGTTTCTACCTCTTCTACCTTTTGTGCAAAATTTCCAATTGATACAATCTGTGCTGCAGCAACATGGGCAACACCTCATACCTTTATCACTCATTAAAAAGACAGGGCCTCCTTTGGGTCCACAGTTCTGAAGAATGTTGTCCCGTGAGCCACCCAAGAAAGATGGTGCTAGGGACGCTGTCCCATCAGTAAAGAATGAAGGCGAGCTAGGACAACATCACATAAAGAAGTTATGTACTCACCATAATGTTCAATGTAAGTTGTCCATCTCGCCTTCATTCTTATGTCCCACCCTTCTGCCCCCAGCCTTTGACTCCTGGAGGATCGAGTAATTACTATTTGGCATCTATTACTCTCTGACCCTCTTCTTGGTTCTTTGTGATAGATAAAAAGTCATTCTTTAGTTACAATATATAGTGTACCAGCAAACAAGATCTGGGGATTTCCACAGAGCATCATGGGATAAGGAGTAAGCCACGAGCTAGTTGGGAACCTCGAGCTTTTGGAAGCGTCCGAGTCGGGACCGAGGATGGGTTCCGAACCCATCAGTAAAGAATGAAGGCGAGATGGACAACTCACATGGAACATTATGGTGAGTACATAACTTCTTTTTCTATACCATTCAATGTTTAATCATGCTATACATGTACATTACTATACCATTCTACATACTTAATGTACTTTATTTAAGTTCTCCGGTCGTAACAAAAATTACTATACCATTCTATATACTTAATGTACTTTATGTAAGTTCTTCGGTTATAACAAAAAAGGGTCAGTAGACTAGCTCACCTTCTTGGTAAACATATGGTAAATAAATAAATATATTATTTAGGAAAAAAATCAAAATTTCAACAGTATTAAACTGTTTTAATTTAACCTCTTATTATAATATAGTAGTTTGTATACATTTAAATGTGTATTTAGTCTTTAGGGTCATGGGCAACTACCAGGTATGTAGTCAAGAAGACTAGTGAGATTATCCCAATTTTACAAAAGCCCCAGAGCAGTGTCTTGTTAAATAACCTGCTCAGAGCCACACAGTAGGCAGATGAAGACTGAGGGAATCAAACCCTGGGCCACGAGAAACAGCTTGTCAACAGCTCATATTTTGACTGTGCTGCACTGTCTTACTGCAAAATTTTCCCAACACTCACATTAGCTTTCTCAAGACTGCTCAAGTTCCATGTTCTTTAATAGTCAATATAATGCATGAGAGATTTTAGTTGCATTGCAATAATAACCATATCTGGATGTTTAATGCATATACATTTTTACTTTAAGCAATATGTACTAACAATATTGTACAGCTGAAAAATAATGTACTTCAAAATGTTATTAAAATACAGAGCCTAAGAAAGTAACCTGGAGCTACAATGCCAAGGTTACTAGGGTTGCCACCTGTTACGAAATTTTCCAGACAGCCAGGAAATCAAGGTCTTTATCGGGTAATTCAGAAATCAGGGTTTCTGTCAGGAAATCCAGTTACGGAGAATACTTGACAGGTATTTTGAATCATTCTGAGAGCCAATACATTTCTGAAAGTATGTTTCCTACGGTATTTACTCTTTCACTTGAATTTTCTATCTGCATTCAAGTTGGAGTCTTAGCTGGGGTGTCTTCTGTGTTCATGTGGGTTTTCTCTGGTTGTTCTGTTTACCCTCCACATTCCAAAGACATGCAGTGGGTGGATTAGATTGGTCTTAAGTGGAAGAAAAACTGCAGCAGGGTTAGTCACCTGGCAATGTGGATATTGTCCCTAGATGATAGTCACTGTTGATGGAGCACTCCGACCACATGTGTAAAACTTGGGGGAAAAGGGTGATGGATGGATTCAAATGCAGTGTAAAACCAGTCATTGATGTGGTGTGTGTGTCTGTGTGTGTGTGTCTTTCTCTGTGTGTGTCTGTCTCTGTGTCTGTCTGTGTGTCTGTGGTTTGACGTAAAAGTCATGGGCAATCAGAATCACCATATAGCTGAAACACCTGATGTCTGATGTTCATATGGGTCATTTGCATATATCCCATGTGCCTCTGTTACAGGAGGTTTGGGAGGTCACTCATTGGAAGTTCTAGCTTGGCTGGATTTTTCATTTAGTTTTTACTGATTGGTTTTTCAGTGTGACCTTCTCTCTCTCTCTTTTAATTTATTAGTTGGGATATTTTGCAGTCACCCTAATGGTAATGGACATCAGTTGGGTTTAACAACCCTGTGTTTCTTATGTTTAGTCAAACCCTCTGCTTGTGCTATGCTGATGAGATCATAACAAGGCTGAAATATGCATATCCATAGCTAGTGGGGTTTGGCTTTATTGGCCTGTAATTGTCCTTTAAAAAGACTTCAAATGTAAAAGTCATGGGCAATCAGAATCGCCATATAGCTGAAGCACCTGATGTTCATAGATATCATTTGCATATATCCCATGTGCCTCTGTTGCAAGAGGTTTGAGAGGTTTGGTTTTCAGTGTGACCTTCTCTCTCTTTTTTAATTTATTAGTTGGGATATTTTGCAGTCACCCTAAAGGTAATGGACATCACTTGGGTTTAACAACCCTGTGTTTCTTATGCTTAGTCAAACACTCTGCTGATATGGTGGTGAGGATGAGGCAAAAATAAAATATGCATATATATCCATAGTGTAGGGGGTTTTTATTATGGTTTATTGTCCAAAAAAAAAAAGTCAAAAAAAATCAGAAAATCATGGGCAATCAGAATATACTATAAACATATATAGTGATGTAGGGTATTGGTCATGTATATCATGTGCCTGTATCCAGGAGGTTTGGAAGGTCACTCATTGGAAGTTCTAACTTGGCTGGATTTTTCATTTAGTTTTTACTTTATTAAAAAGGAACAAAAGCAGTAAAATGATTGTGTGGTTCTTTACTGGGGATTTGAGCCACTGTGCAAAGTGTTTTGTTCTATGTTTAGTGTTCTTTGCCAAGTGGTTTTAAGTGATCACAGAACACAACACCTGCAACACATAGACCTCACAGTCAGAGTGTCAAACAGTCACAGCCCTTAAGGCCAAACACAATGCCAGACACACTAGTCATTGGTGACTCCATAGTCAGACACACTGACGTCCCGCTCACCAGACTGAGTAAGGAGAAGGTCACAGTAAGCTGCCTGTCGGGCGCTAGAATCCGCCACATAACGCAAGCACTCAGGTCTCTCAATAGCAGGTACAAATATGACTCAGTCATTGTCCACGCTGGTGTAAACGACCTGAGACGTACCTCCTTGGACTACATGAAAAGAGACATTGAGGAGCTCTCTGATTATGTAGCCCAGGCAGGTATGACCCTGACCTTGAGCAGTATCCTACCTTCACCAAGAATGATGCCACAATACAGAGATAAGATGATCAGCTTTAACAATTGGCTTAAACTCTGGTGTCATTCAAAGGGGATACAATGTCTCTCTGACTGGGATGACATGCTGGACAAGCCACGCTGCTTTGCAAGGGACGGCTTGCACCTGTCACCCTGGGATTCCGGATATTGGCAAAGGCTCTTGCCACCCCATAGTGCCTTTTTAGGCAAGGCTCAAATTCTAAACCTACCACCCTAGAACACAAAAAGGAAAAAACTAAGGGTAATGCTGCTCAATGCCAGAAGTCTAAATCTCAAAATGCACGCACTCGAGGCCCTTCTCAGTATGGAGAACATCGATGTCTGTGCAGTGACAGAAACCTGGTTCAAGGCTCCTGAGAGCACCCCAGCACTATCAGGTTTTACCTCTTATCATGCGTTCCGGCCCCAAAATCCGGACAATACCAAGAAAGGAGGGGGGGGTATCCATATTCATCAAGGACACCCACACCTCAAGACTGGTGGCAATGCACGATGCATCGGAGACCATCCAGGTGCAATTAACCATAGGCAAGACTGCTCTGCAAATTGTAGCATGTTACAGGCCACCCTCACAAACTCAGGAACCTCACATGGCCTTCCTGAAAACACTAGAGGGATAAATGTATCACCAAACACCATCATACTAGGTGACTTCAATTACCCTAATATAGACTGGGAACACTACTCAAGCCCAAACACCCTAGCCCAAAAGTTCCTGGAATTCATAAACTCAAATGCCATGGAACAACTAGTCACCATCACACAAGAGGAGAAAACATACTTGATCTCATCATCACGAACATGGGAGCACAATGTTCAACACCGGAAGTATACCCCTCACTGGTGAGATCAGATCACAAACTAATCTCGCTGGAGGTCCTCATCCCACCCCACCTGAAATAAAAAGACCACAGTAAAGAACTTCTCGAAGCCGACTTCACACTTCTAAAGACTAGTGTGGTCTCCTTTAAGGCCCCGAGCGGAAAACAGTACTCAAGCCGCTGAATCACTTACAAATGCCTTCTACCAGCACCTGCAGGACTGCATGGATAAGGCAATCCCAAGCAAAACAAAGACTCTTTGTACCAAAGGCAAGCGTCCAGTCTGGTGGACCCCAGCCATAAACAAACTCTACAACAAAAGGAGGAAGGTACTACAAGATAGAGCAAAATCCTTAAAAGGTAAGACACCCTTGATCACTATAAGTAAAAAACTAAGAGCTCTCATAAAATCATCCAAAGCAAATTTTGAGAGAAAAATAGCTAAAGACTCAAAAGACAATCATAAGGCCTTCTTTAGCTATGTTAGAAACCTGGGAGGAAACTCCCAGATATGCTCAGAACTAGTTCAAAATGATGTGAAGATTACTGATCCTACAGACATTGCCAACATACTGGCTGACAGGTTCAGTGCAAACTTCTCTCCTCCCCAAAAGGAGAGATATCTATACCAAGCGATTGCAGCACCCCAAACATCTCCAACGCCCAAGTAAGAACTGCTCTCTCCAAAGCAAAAAACACAGCATCCATGGGACCTGATGGTGTCCCCGGCTGTGTGCTCCACGAACTCAACGAGGAATTAAACCCACAGCTAGGACAGCTGTTTAATCATAGTCTTACCTCTGGATACGTACCCAGGAAGTGGCGCACTGCAACTGTGGTCCCACTTCACAAAGGCGGTGCCTCCACCGACCCTGGAAATTACCGGCCCATTAGCTTGACAAGCCTTATCTGCAAAGCCATGGAGAGGATCATAATGGACCTCATAAATAAAGACATAGGGAATTTGCAGACTTTGGATCCATCCCAGTTTGGCTTTGTCAAAGGCAGATCATGCCTTCTAAACTTGGTTGACTTTTTGAAACAGACACCAAAGCCATTGATGATGGAAAGGCAGTCCATACAGCCTACCTCGATCTGGCGAAGGCCTTCAATACAATACCCCACTCGGGTATCATTGAAAAACTCATCAGCTTAAATGTTAACCCATACATCACAAGATGGGTTGCAAACTGGCTGAGTGACAGAACCCACAGGGTCAGAGTTGCTGGCGCCATGTCAGACTCAAAGCCTGTCACAAGTGGTGTACCACAGGGCTCAGTCCTGGGCCCACTCTTGTTTGGCATCTACTTTTCCGAAGTACAAGCAAACACAGGAGGGTTATGGCTGACAAAGTTTGCAGATGACTGCAAACTGGGCCATAGTAGAAAACACATCTGACACAGATATCCTTCAGAAGGGTCTCACAGAAACGGATAACTGGTGCCAGAGCCATGGCCTAAAGTTAAATGCCAAAAAATGCATAGTCATACCCTTCGGGAAAAACAGGGTTACCCCTAGCTACCAAATAGGTGGCAATACACTGAGCACAGAAGAAGTTATCAGGGACCTGGGGACCCAGGTTGATAGTAGTCTGTCATTCGACACCCATGTAGCTAAAGTAGTTAGGAAGACCTTCTACATTGCCCACCTTATCATGAAGGGATTCTCATCTAGATCAAGGGAGGTCATAGTCTCCCTATACTCATCACTCATCAGACCAATGATTGAGTACAATGCCCCATTCGGAATGTATCTGACCCGACACTTGCAGCAGCTGGAGAGGCCACAAAGTTCCTCACCAAAAGGATAAAGGGTCACAAACATCTGTCCTATGCTGCCCGACTGAAAGAACTCCAGCTCTATTCAGTCGCTTACCGCTTGCTCAGAGGTGACCTTTGCCTAACATACAAGGCCATGTCAAACCCAGATTTGATGAATATGCTTCACCTCAAAAATCTAGATCCGTCAGAGCCACAAGGCGGAGACTTAAACCTCGACACGGCTATTAATAGGACGTGCTGGAGGGATAGATTCATCACCCAAAGACTCCCTATGCTGTGGAATAAAATCCTGGTATATGTGAGGCAGAGCACCTCGCTGGCCTTGTTCAAGAGAAATCTTGACCAATGGATGGGAGATCGCAGATATACCCCAGGGATTACCTCAGTGTCACTGCTCAACAGAGGCACAGCAAAATAATGGGTATAGTTCCCCATGCTAAAGGGGTGGCGTAAGCCACAAAACTATGGGCTAGGCTTGTAAATGCCCTCTGGCAGATAGCCTAGTATGAACCTATGAACCTATGAACCTATGATATAGTTTTTGTTTTAAAGAATAAATGGCACAGAAAAGGTTCAGTCTATTTAATCAAATTAAAGGAATAATAATTACTCTCAAGACATGTATTTTAAATTTTCACATAAAATGGATATTAATAATAGCATAGGATCATAGAAAGTTACTAGGCTACTGGCCCTGAGGCCCTTATAAGCCTAGCCAATAAATTATCCCATATTCCCACAAGTCAGCGCCTGATGCCTTTGTCCAGAAGGGATACTGGTGGAATCCCAGAGGTGTATTTTCTATTTCCCTTCCAGTCATCCTGGTTCCTCTTAAAGAGGGATAATGAAGTACTTTGCTTGACGTGGACAGGGAGTCTGTTCCACAGATGGGGGAGTCTCTTGGAGACAAATCTGTCCCGCCAGCAAGTCCTATTCATGTTGCAGACCAAGTTGAGATTTTGCACACGTGTCACACAAGTGGAGTTTGGCTTGCCGATATGCAGCAATTTCATCAAGGTGGGGTCACAGATTTTTCTGTATGCCAGACATAGATTACCTCTGAGTCTGTATGAGACAGAGTAGAGGGACAGGGTCTGTATAGGATAGAATTTTGAAGCACTGGGTTCCCCCAGTCAGGAACCTCTGTGTCCTTTACAGCTGCTGCATATGCTTTGCAAGGTACGTGCCGAAAGGGGCGCTATACTCTATGATGGCCCTGATATGGGAGGAATACAGGGAAGATATACCCTTACTAATGAGATGAGCCATGTAGAAAGCTCTCTGTACAATGGAGGCAACATGATGGTCAAAAGTTAGATTGCTATCAACTTGTGTGCCCAGGTCCCTCACAGCTGCTTGTGTGTTTAGGACATTGTTATTAGTGTGATAATTTGTGGAGATGTCACTCTCCCCAAAGGGGATGATTATGCATGTTTTGGTGTTAAGTTTGAGGCCGTGTTTCTGGCACCAGTCATTTGTCTGGGTGAGACCCTCTTGTAGTATGTCTACATCACTAGGGGAGTTGATGACAGTGCCCACTTTGCAATCATCTACAAACTTGATCACCCATAAACCTCTGCTTTTAGCTTGCACCTTGGAGAAGTATATCCCGAACAGCAGGGGCCTCAAGACCCATCCCTGGGGTACACCGCTCATTACAGATTTACTACTTGAGGTAGTTTTCCCTATTTTGACTGAGTTCTATCAGTGAGCCAATTAGCTACCCATCTGGTCACATATGGATTTACGCCAAGCTGGGATAGTTTATCTGTTATATAACATAAAAACAAATAAGCCTCTGAGTAGACAAGGGAACCAACTGGAGTGAGTCAGTAATCATAAAACAAAAACAAAAGGTGGTTCCACATGGCAGGAAATTATTGCAGAAGAAATTTATTGCAAAAAATAAGTGCTTTTGCGAATAGCATTCGCTTCTTCAGACTGGTGACTGACTCAAAGCAGTCAACCAGGTTGAGCAGACATGATCTACATTTCACAAAACCAAATTGTGTGGGATCATTTGGAGATTCCCTATATCCTTGTTAATTAGGTCAATGATGATGTGCTCCATAGCCTTACATATCAGACTTGTCAGGCTAATGGGGCGATAATTCCCAGGGTATTTGGTCCCCCTTTATGGAGAAGGATGTCTGTAGCAGTGCGCCATTCGGTAGGGACAAAGCCAGAGGTGAGGCTGTGATTGAACAAAGCACACAAATGTGGTGCCAGTTCACTTTGTAGTTCATGTAGAACACATCCAGTGATATTGTTGGGTCCCATGGAAGCTGTATTCTTGGCCTTGGACAATGCAGCTTTAACCTGTGCTGCAGTAATGCTGGGTGCCTGACATTCCTCCAGTATTGTGATTGGTCCTTTGGGGGGGAGAGGTAAAGTTGCCACTGAATCTTTTGACCAGTATGTTGGCAATATCTGTTGGCTCAGTATAGGAGGTACCATTGTGCAGTAACAAATCTGGCTATTGCCATGGAGATTCTTGATATAACTATAGAAGGCTTTGTGGTTGTTTGTAGTGTCTGCCACACTTCTGCCTTCATAGCTGGCTTTAGGTTTTTGATGAGGGGATCTCAACTTTTTGTTGAGGCTAATAAGGGAGTTTTTCCAGTCGTGGGACTTCATCTTTTTCTGCAGCAGTTTCTTCCTTCTGTTGTAGAGTTTATTAATGGCAGAGGAACCACCAGATTGGCTTCCTTTTTTTGAAGGAGAGCATCTTGGTTCTGTTGGGTATGGCTAGTTCCATGCATTTATGTACATTTTCATACAGTGCATTACTGTATGATTTGGCAGTCATGCATCTATTTTCCATTGACATGGGTGCTGTGAAGTTAGCCACTTCCGTTCTTAGGAGCCCAAAGTCAGCTTTGGAGAAATTGTTCATGGTGATTACCTTTGGGGGGGGGTGAGATGTGGATTTCCATGGTGATTAGTTTGTGGTGGGATCTAACCAGGGAGGAATTGACTATTGGTGTAGAGCAACAGTTGCCCATGTTAGTAATAACCAGCTCAAGGATGTTGCTCCCTCTTGTGGGGGTAAGAATGAGCTGGTCCATGGCACTGGAATTGATGAATTCCAGGAAGCGTTGGGCCAGTGTATTAGTGCATGAGTAGTTTTCCCAGTTGATGGAGGGGTAGTTGAAGTCACCTAGTATTAGAGTGTTGGGTTGGACCCTAATAGTTTCCAGAGTGCTTAGCAATATGTAGTGAGAGTCTTGGGACATGGTTGGGGACCTATAGCAGGCTACAACCTGAATCTCCATCTTACCCAATGTTAGTTGTACCTAAGTATCTCAGATGTGTTATGCTGGGCTAGTAGGCTGGAGGTGTACATATCCTTTATGAATACAGAGACACCACCATCTTTGGAGCTTGGCTCCATGTTCTGGGGCCGAAAGGTGTGAAATGAGTTATAGCCTGGTAGCACAGGGGTGCTTTCTGCTGCTTTAAACCAGATCTCCGTTACAGCACAAATGTCGATGTTCTCCATTTTGAGGAGTGCTTTGAGCAAGTGCATCTTGAGATTTAGACTTCTAGCATTGAGCAGCATGACCCTCAGATTGCATTTATTTATAGCTGTTATGGTTGTAATTTGGTCTTTGGAACATCACCTAAAAATGGCACTATAGGGGTGGCAAGATCCTTAGCCAGTGTCTGGAAACCCAGGGGTGACAGATACAGGCCATCTCTGGCAAAAGCATCGAGGTCTGTCAGTCATGTCATCCCAAGTAGGCATATACTGGATCCCTTTAGAATGACACAAGAAACTTAGCCAAGTGTTGAAGTCCATCATTTTCTGCTTGTACTGCAATATCATTCTGGGTGACGGTAGGATGCTGCTTAGGTGTAGGGTCATACCTGCCTGGGCCACATAATCTGAAAGCTCCTCCATGTCTCTTTTCATGTAGTCCAGGGAGGTGCATCTCAGGTCATTCACACCCACATGGACAGTGACCAAGTCATACTTGTACTTGTTGTGGAGTGACCTGAGTGCATGTGTTGTGTGTCGGATTCTGGCATCTGATAGACAGCTGTTACCTTCTACTTATTCAACATAGTGAGTGGGACATCAGTGTCCCTCACTGTCGAGTAATCCATGATTAGTGTATTTTTGCCAAGCTGTTTTGTCTTAGGGGCTTAGGTTGAGGGGCACACTGTTGAGCTATGTGTCTTGTGGGTTGCGCTGCGTTGTGGTGGTCGAGTGCATTTCTGCCTTGGAGGTCTTTGCTGTTTGGGTAGATTTCTATTGAGAGCCTCCACGAAGGTGGGTCTGTGGTTTGTGTTTTTATGTGAGAGCTGTGATGTGTGATGGTGGGTGTTCTGGAGGGCTATGTGTTGCATGTGGTGCAGGTGTTGCCCTTCTCCTCTTGACCAGCTATTCCAGTCTTGGCTTGAAAGTGCATGACTTCCAGTTTGGATATACAAGTGCATCTCTCACAAGTCTGAGTGCTGGGAGGTAAGAGGAGAGGGTTGTCTGTGTACAAGAGGCAGTTGGTGCACTGCCTCAGAATGCCCAAGTTCACCAGGTTAATAGGAGAAAGCACAGTGAACTGACCTTTAGACATGCCAGGAGGGATGGTCATTATTACTAAGTACTAGAGCTGTTTCCTTATATATTCTTTTACAGGACAACTGTCACTCAAGGTGTCTGAGTCTGTACAGAGCACTGCCAAACACTTGAGGGGAAACTAATATGTAGACCCTGAAAATTTAAGGATGAAGTATTTAGGCAGATATTCTGAAGTTAGAAAGAAATCAAGCAGTACTTACTGAAAAATAAAGGATTAGCTTGTCAATAATGATGAAAAGAAGGGAGTCACAGGAATGGCTACTGCCTGGCTACTACTAATGCTGGTCTCAGTACAGCTTCACTCTGATGGGATACGATACTCCTTTGCTTCTTCTCTCACCAGAAGCAAAATGTTAGCACCAGTCCCAAGAAGAGAAGCAGGCCACAGACTGTTTGGTGATCCACAGTCTTGTCGCAGATGATGCATGGGTCTGCAGGCTTGTAGCCTTTTTCTGGTAAATGCTTTGAATAACAACCAGACAAATTAGGTACGTTAAGCACAGACACTCACTCTTCAAACAGAAAGAGTCAGGAATCAATGCACTCTGCTCCTACTCTCAACCAGGATCAGAAGGTAAGCACAGATTCCAAGCTGTCACCTATAAAGCAGTTATTAAGCTTTCTGGTGATCAGCAGTCTCCAAGAAATAATGTCCCTGTACTCCTTCTCTCACCAGGAGAAAACAGAAGCACTAATCCCAAGATGACTACTGAGAATCAGAATGTGGGCTCTCCAATAACTGGTGGTCTTGCAATAAATGCTTAAAGTTAAGATGAAAAAATGGTTTATCCTAAGCACTGCAGTGTGCACTAGAGGAGTTAGATGTGAAAGTAGGTAGCTTAAGTTTTACCTGTCTAAACAGTTAAGTTTTAGATGAGAGTCACTATTTTTAAAACAGCAAGATAGATTGAAAGGGGGTGGTCACTTTTGTATTCTGGTACTATGGAATACAGTAGGATGGCCAAGAAATTTAAATAGTTAAAGGAGAGTGATTTCACAAAATGAAAATGTTGTGCTTACTCACACCAGCCAGTAAAAGCAGAGAGGAAATGATATATATATATATATATATATATATATATATATATATATATATATATATATATATATATATATATATATATATATATATATATATATATATATATATATATATATATATATATATATATATATATATATAGTCAAATTAACGGGTGGGAAAAATTTCTGTCTGACTCACTTTACGCAGTGTAAAGAAAACAAATCACAGTATACAACATAGAAAAAATCAATAAAGTAATACAAAATACAACAAATAAAAATCAAACTAATCTTTCCCTTACAGCAAGTTGTAGCAGAGTCTGGGTGAGCCTTTCCAGTAAAGATTTGAAATGTTTTATTTTATCCCTTAAATAGAAGGTTTAGTTCCTAGCTCCACACCCTCAGTTCACAGATGATTAACCTTAACTGACCTGTTCTAAATTATGTGTGACTCCTTAACTGACCTGCTCTAATTTCTGTCTGACTCACAACAGACAGAGCTGTGGTCTCTTTTCAAGTTTTAATATGCCGTTAAAAGCAAAATATAAGTAAAACACAGTGTAAAGAAAACAAATCACAGTATACAAAATAGAAAAAGGCAATAAAGTAATACAAAATACAACAAATAAAAAGCAAACTAACCTTTCCCTCACAGCAAACTGTAGCAGAGTCTGGGTGAGCCTTTCCAATAAAGCCATTATCACAACCTTCTGGTCTTCTGACCACAGTGCCAAAGGTCGAGACTCTAGCCAAGACACAATATTTCCCGTCCATTGACCCCTTTGTTGGACCACAGCTTAGTCCATTCCTTGACTGGCCTGACTGTCCATCGGGGATGTCAACTCATTCCACCAGGAGCCTTTCAGAGCTCAATGTAGTGAGACTTGTGGATCAAATCCTAGCAGCCAGAGGCTTCCCAACTCTATCTATAACCTCTCTCCCACCCAGAGCCAGGGGTTTTTCTCCACAGACTCCAACCTATATTCCTCCTTTAACCTCACAGGTCTTGGAGCCCTCAATGCTGACTCCTTTTCCAGTGCCATCATCTTCGGTTCCACTGGTAGATGTTACCATTGTTCCAGAACCTACCCTGTGGACCAGGGCTCAGTTGGAGCTGACCCACCCTCGAGTCCGTGACTGGTCTGTCGGCACCGATTTTTTTCTACGGCATCATCTATGGTTCCAGTTGCCTTGCCAGCTCTGAGTCCTCTCGTGGCTCCTTCGCTGGAGGCGGGCTCATCAGAGCGGGGTGTGACCCCAGTTCTGAGGTTGTCTTTCTCAGTTCCAGACTCCCATCCCTCTTGAGGTAGGCCTGCCTTCCAGGTTATAGAGAGGGCACTCACCTCAGCAGGCTCCCAGTTGGCTCCATCGGTGCCGGAATGTCATATATACATGACCGCTGGTATGCAGCTGCCACAGTCCGCTACACTGCGACATCAGGCACGGGAGCAGCAAGATACCCTACCGCAGGGCCCCCTGTCTTCGGAGGCCAATTTTGAACCTCAGCATCCTAACCAAGTTCATCAGACAGACCAAATGCCAGATGGTCACAGTTCAGTCTATCCTCCTGTTTCTGGAAAAAGACTACTGGATGTGCTCGATAGATCTCCAGGATGCATATTACCATATAAAAATGGACAAACACTCAAGAAGATATCTCCAATTCTGGCTGGGAGTCAATCACTACCAATTTTGAGCACTGCCATTTGATCTCTCCACAGCCCCTAGAGTGTTCACCAAATGTATGGGAGTAGTAACGGCTCACTTGAGACTGCAAGGATTCCGGGTGTTTCCATATCTAGACGATTGGCTCCTTACCACCCCCACCAAGCAAGTACTACTTCTTGCCTTGCACTACACCCTACAGCTAGCAAGGCTGTTGGGGATCTCAGTACATGAAGAGAAGTCGAAAAGCCTAGAATTCATAGGAGCAACATTTGACACAAGGTCTTGCCTTGTCGCTCTTCCTCTTCACAGGCTCCAGAGACTAAGATCTTAACTCCAAGTGATACTTTCTCAGGACAAAGCCCCAGCTCATTCAGTCCTTCATCTGCTAGGGTCAGTGCCAGCAATGATTACTATAGTTCCCCTAGCAAGACTCCATATGAGGTTACTACAATGGCTCCTAGCATCACAGTGGTCCCTATTAACATATCTTATGTCCCACTCAATCTGTATAACAAACTACTGCAAGCAGGATCTGAATTGGTGGCCAGAAATGGAATTATGGAGTCATCCCTTTCACCCTCTCAGCCCAAGGCCGTAGTGACCACAGATGCATCACTGATGGGGTGGGGGGGGGGGCATTTTCAGGGAAAGACAGTGCAAGGCACTTGGTTCCCCTTAGAGGCTAATTTGCATATCAATATCCTAGAACTGAGGGTGGTGCTTCTGGTGTTGCAAGCATTCCAGTCTGCCCTCCCATTGGGGTCAATTGCTATCCATTCGGACAACATGTCAGTCGTCTGGTATATCAACAAACATGGGGGAACTAGATCCTACCTGTTGTTTCGGGAAGCCATAAGAGTATGGCAATGGGTGGTAGCCTCCAACAACTTTCTAGTAGCAGTGCACATTGCCGGGAATTCCAGCGTGATTGTGGACAAACTCAGCAAATGCATCTCTTGTCCTCGTGAATGTTCTCTCAGTCCCAAAGTAGAGACAGAGATTTTCTGTCACTGGGGTCAGCCTTGCTGCAATCTATTCTTGTCTCCCTCCAACCACAAATGAGCAGCTACTTTGCCCTAATCTACCCTCGGCAGAGTCCCCGAGGGATGTTGTTGTACACGACTGGCCCCCAGGAATGCTTTATGCCTTTCCTCCCTTTCCTCTGATTCTACAATTTTTAAAGAAAGCACTTCAGTTGAGAAGCAAAGTAATCCTCACTGCACCCTATTGGCCCCATCAAATCTGGTTTCCCTTTCTTTGGCCTCACCTGGTTCACTGCCCGTGGACTTTGGATCCAACTCCAGGATTACTGTCATACCCACAGGGGTTGATCCATCCAAACCTATCGAGCCTCAAGCTGACAGCTCAGTACCTGCACTTCCAGTAATAACCTATCTTCCCCTGTATGAAAAATACTTCTGGCTTCCATAAACCATCCACCAGAAACATTTATTATAGTAAATGGAACAGATTTGTGTTTTAGTCTCAAGAAAAAGGACTGGACCCCTTTTTAGCTCCAATTAATTCAGTGTTGGAGTATTTGTCAACCTTACTCCATTCAGGAGCTTCAGCTTCTATGATCCGGGTCCATTTAGCAACTATCTCTAACTTTCATAATGGTTTCCAGGATTCCCCTTTAATATCTCACCATCTCTGCAAAACTTTCTTGAAAGGAGTCATGCATCTAAAACCGCCCTTCAAAGAGCCCATTGAACCTTGGCATTTGACGCTGGTCCTGCAAACTTTGACTCATCATTCATTTGAGCCATCTGCCACTTGCTATATAAAATTTTTGTCTTGGAAGACTTTATTTTTGGTAGCCATTACCTCGGTGGGAAAGTGTCCTTACATAGTTTTCCACAAAGAGAGAGTATCTCTTCAGACTAACCCCTCCTTTCTACCAAAGGTTGTCTCAGACTTAAATATTAATCAATCCATTGATCTGCCAGTTTTCTTCCAAAATTTTTCTAACAAAGGAGAATATTGATTGCATTTATTGGATGTGCATAGACAGTTACATTTCTGCTTAGACAGGACTAAGTCTTTCTGGAAATCTGACCAATTGTTCCTGTCTTTTTCAGGACCCAAGTTGGGAAAATCACTTTCCAAAGTCACTTTGGCAAAATGGCTGAGAGACTGCATCTCTTTTGTCTGGCAACAAAATCAAATGCGTTTAACAACTAAAATCAAGGCACATTCAACCAGATCAGTTGCTGCTTTGGTAGCTTTTCATTTTAGAGCTTCTATGGATGACATTTGCGCAGTAGCTACTTAGGCTACCCTTCATACTTTTACCACTCATTACAAATTGGACTTGGTCTCCAGGGGTAGAGCATCCTTTGGCTCAGTGATGCTCAGGAATATCCTTCCATAGGGCCTTCTGGAACAAAAAGTAGCTAGGGACTCTGTTCCATCCGTCATGAATGAATGAAGCTTAACAACATCAGATAAAGAAATTATGTTCTTACCATAATGTTCCATCTGTGTTGTAGATCTTCATTCATTACATTCCACCCTCCTACTCCCTCCAAAAGACTCCTGGAGGTTCTGATTTGGTCCTGGTTACATGATAGGGCATTTACTCAGACAAAGCCTCTACTTTCTTATTCTTATGAGCAAACCTGATCTGAGGAGTTGATGAGAGGGGTACTATTGGTAACCTTAGCTCGAGAATTTCTAGCTGGCGCAAGCTTGTTATATTGGCTGAGTCAGTTCCAAAGACAGAACAGAAACCCATCAGTCATGAATGAATGAAGATCGACAACACAGATGGAATGTTATGGTAAGGACACTTTTTTCCAATTACCTCTTTCTTCACCATTACACCTCCAACATTTGCTGTCCACCTGAGGAAAAATTTCTCTGGAGTCTACTTGAGGTATAAAAATACCTATGTCAACATTTCCAAGCAAAATAATAATTCTTCTAGATTTTGTTGCATATTTGGGAGACAGACATATATTCCCCCTATTGTTTCTTTGTGAATTGCTTATCCAGTCTCTCTTCCCAATCCTTTCTAACCTCCTCTGATTTTTATATCATGCAGGATATTTTATATGCTGTACTAATTATTCCTTTTCTTAACAGCAGCTTCTGTTATAGAGTCTACTGAAAACTCCACCAGTGTTGATCTTTTGTTTGGGACCCCTCACCCTATTTCTTTCTCTTTGCCTATACTCTGCCTTCTCTAATTATAAAGGATTGATATCAATCTCTAACATGCAGTCCAAATAAATTCTTGGTGTCTTCCCATTCTATAACATTTCCCTCTCTAGTTATTTGCTCTCAATACTTTGGTTCCTTTGCCAGTTTTCTCCAATAAATTCCAGCCCCCACTTGCCGATTTTCTGTATCCCTAATTATAGTAATCCCTCTTGGCAAAATCTACTTTCTCCATTCTCATGTTGGCTTAGTTCTTAGAATACTTTCTGCTACTTTATAAATGCAATATTCTGTATGATTATTGTTATTCTCCTTAAAGGTCTCCATCCAGAATCCTAATCTCTCCTTGTTTCTTGAGCATCCTCTTGTTTTATCATCACTTTCCACTTCGAATTATATGTTTCTGCTTGTGCTGTATATAGAAGCCTTAACTGTGTAGCTTTGAAATATCCCTTCAAATCGGGTAATCCCAGTCTGCCTTGTTCTGTTGGAAGAATCATTTTATCCCACTTAACTCATGTTGTCTTCCCCTCCCGGATAAAATCCTTCAGCTCTTTATTAATAGCTATTCATAAGTTCTGTGATTGATAAAAATGTGCCTTCCCTGTGTATAAGACTAAAAGGAGAAAAATATTTTTAACTGTTTGTATCTTAATATCCATAGCCATACAACAGACCTTTCAGTTTCTCCGTTTTTGTATTATCTTTTGTGTAGTCTCTTCGCACATATCATTAACTGCCACACAGGAATATTTTTTAATCCATACTCCTAAGTAGTTCATTTTATGTCCACATAAATATGGATATTGGTGAAGCAATTTGTGTGTAGGTACATAATTTACCACTATTTCCATTGTTTTAGATTCATTAATTTTGTATCCTGAAAAGATTTGAAACTGTCTGAAAATTTTCTGCAACACTGAAATGTCCTTTTCTGGTTTTTATCAGGTATAAAATAATATCATCTGCAAATAAAGCCAGCTTTTCTTGACTTACCATACCAGTTATATTCTTGAATTTATTTGTCAGTGGTTCTAAATATAATGCAAATAACAAAAGAGAAAGTGGACACCCCTCCCTGGTTCCTCTGCTCAAGCAGAAATTATCAGAGAGGAACCCACCCACTTTAATTTTTGCCTCCGATCCCTCATATATCCTCCAATAAAATTGCCAAATATTCCAAAGACAACCACAAGTCATTCTATAACTATGTCAAGAATCTAAATGGCAATGCTCAGACCTGCTCTGAGCTACAACAGAATGGCATTAAATATACTGATCCCAAGGATATTGCCAATATCCTGGCAGATCGATTCAGTGCCAACTTCACCCCCCCTCTCACCCCCTAAATGACCCATCTCAATACCGGAAGATTGCCAAATTCTGGTAATAATGGCCACACAGGTACAAAAACACACTCTCCAAAGCTAAGAATACAGCATCCATGGGACCAGATGACATCCCGGGCTGTGTACTACATGAACTACAAAATGAACTGGCACCTCACCTAAGTGTCATGTTTAATCATACCCTCACCTCAGGCTTCGTGCCCACTGAGTGGCGCACAGCTACAGTTATCCCACTCCACAAGGGGGCATCCACCTTGGATCCTGGGAGCTACCGCCCCATCAGTCTGACGAGCCTGATCTGCAAGGCCATGGAACGTATTATCATAGAACGTATAAACAAAGACATTAGCAACCTTCAAACACTGGACCCCACCCAGTTTGGGTTCGTGAAAGGCCGATCTTGTCTCCTGAACCTGATTGACTCCTTTGAATCAGTCTCCAGAGCCGTGGACGAGGGTAAGGCAGTCCACACAGCCTATCTGGACCTCACCAAGGTCTTTGACACCATCCCCCACTCTGAAATCATAGATAAACTTACTAAGCTGGGCATTGATCCCTACATCACTCAATGGGTTGCCAACTGGCTTACTGACAGAACCCACACTGTAAAAGTAGCTGACTCCAAATCCATCTCCAGACAAGTGACAAGTGGAGTATCTCATGGTTCAGTCTTGGGACCACTCTTGTTTGGCATCTACTTCTCTGAAGTACAGGCCAATACTAAGGGACTCTGGCTAACAAAGTTTGCAAATGACTGAAAACTGGGAGACATTATTGAATCTCCAAATGATGTGGATACTCTACAAAAGGGCCTTACAGAAACAGATGCTTGGTGCCAGAGCCACGGGCTCAAGCTCAATGCCAAGAAATGTATAGTTTATCCCCTTTGGGAAAAAACATGCACCTGTGAATTACCACATAGGTGGCAGTACACTAAACACTGAAAGTGTAATAAGAGACTTAGGGACACAGGTGGACAGTGGTCTCACCTTCGATAACCACATCACCACAACAGTCAGGAAATCCTTCAGTGTGGCACACCTCATCACTAAGGGCTTTTCATCCAGAAAAAAGGAGGTCATTGTCCCACTGTACTCATCCCTCATTAGACCCATTATAGAATGCAACACCCCATTTGGTATGTACCTCTTAAGACACCTGCAACAACTGGAAAGTCCGCAGAAATACCTCACTAAAAGAATCACAGGCCTAAAGCAGATGCCCTATGCTGACCACCTTAACAAAATCCAGCTATACTCTGTCGCATATCGTCTACTCAGAGGCAATCTCTGCTTAACATACAAGGCCATGTCAAACCTAGAGCTGTTGGACATGCTACACTTAAAGAAATCCCTCAGAGCCACACGCTCCAGGGAACTAAACCTTGTCATCACAATAAACAAAACATGCTGGAGGGATAGATTCCTGTCCCAGAGACTCCCCAGACTCTGGAATAGACTGCCCATACATATCAAGCAGAGTGCCTCTTTGGCCCTCTTCAAAAGGAACCTTGACGACTGGATGGGAGAAAGGAAATTCACCCCAGGGAACACGTCAGATGCCCTGCTAGACAGGGGTCCAGGAAGTAAATAGTGTGAGAAGAAATAGCCAGGGAATTGTTATGGCTAGGCTTGTATAGGCCCTAGGGCCGATAGCCTAGTACCAACCTATGAACCTAAATCATCCACCAACAACAGTGGTATTTCCTTACATTCTGTTTCACTCTTGATCATCATTGTTCTGTTAATGTTGTCAAATGTTTGCCTCCCCTCCTCAAAAACTCATTGATCCATATCTGTCAAGTTTTGCATCACCTTTGCCTTCTTTTAACCATTATAGACATAAACATTTTATAATCATGGTTTAGTATGGAAATGGCCCTATAGGAAGCTGGATCAGATGGGTCTTTACCATCTTAAGGTATTACCACCACCACAGCTTTCATCCAGGATGTTGGTGCTTCTTTTCCTTTTAAAATACTGTTAAATAAAACAGTCCATATCTTTATCAGTTTTTTTTCCTTCCTAGCTTCCAAACATCCACAGGAATACCATCTATTCCTGGGAACTTCCCAGTAAATTGGTTATACATCACCATTTTTATGTCATTTCCTCCTATATTAACAGTTAGTAATTGAGCCTCATTTGCCTTGGCATTTGTAATTCTTACATAAATATTTCAATCTGTACCTTTTCTTGATTTCTATATTTCTCTGCTTTGTACAGATTTTCATAAAATTTCCGCAATGTTTCTAATATCTCTACAGGAACTCTAATTATCTCCCTTGTTACAGGATACCTAAGGCTGGTGACAACCCTTTCTGTAGTCTGAGTCACTGTGCTAAAATGTTTGTGCTCTGGAGTTATCAAACACAGCTGCTTAACAGCAGTCCTAAACTATCAAGGCAATTACTTATTTTCTGTTTAGCATTTTGCAATTGCTCCTCTTCTTGTTCTTTGACATTCCCTGTATTCTGCAATACTTTAACCTTTGTCATTCCCTCTAAATAATTCCTATTACTTCATAACCATATCTCTCTCTTTTTTTTATTTCTACATTTTTAAGCTTCACTTTTATTTTATCCCACTCCCTATCTATATTTTCAAAAGAAATTTCTATCTTCCCTAACAACTCCTGATTATTTGCACTTGCTCTGAAATAGGTTTTGGATATATATCAACACTTTCAATTAAATGCATATGTTCCTGAGAAATATAATTTCTGTCTAGCCTACCTTAGTTTTGTACCTTGGGGAATATGTAAATTCAGTCTGAACTCCTACTACTGAATTCACATCTCCCATGCCAAATATTTTCATAAATTTCTTCAAAGATCTACCCTCTTTTGTTATTGTTTTTCTTCTGAGCCCCGCAATACATTCTCACTACTGCAAATCAACTTCAAACCCCTACCTGTAAGTTATATTCCCTGCTGAAAGCTGATTATTTCTCCCAGAATTTTCTTAAGCTCCATTATAGCAGTTTTAGGTGGAATACAAATACATGCCAGTGTAATCCTCTTCCCTTGCCAGTTATCCCTTAGTACTACAAATCTACCATTAATATTTTTTTCCTCTTCTGCAACTATTGAAGCTCCTCTTGCAATAAATATAAGTACATATCTTTGCCCAAGATATTCTGTTGAATTATTATTATGAAATGTATTTATCAAATTCACATGCTCAGTTCTTTCTAAATGTGTCTCCTGTAGCATAGCTATTTGCCTTCTACATTGTTCAGTATAGTTCACTACTCTTTCTTTTCTGTATCTATTCGTGAGACCATTTACATTTAAAGATAATCTAGAAAGTGTCATTATGGTAAGAAGTTGTTATTCCCATCTGTTATGTGTAACAGCTTTTTAATGTCTAGTTTCAGCTTTTGTGTTACATGCATACACTACTGTTTGGCAGCTTCATCTTTCATACAGTGCTTTCCTGTCATATCCATTTGAACCTATGTCACAACTTGCAAAACATTTTGTGTTAGTGAAAACTCAAACAAAAATACAAAGACACTCCCAGAATACCCCTTAAAACTATTAACGTATACTAACACAAAACTATGCACATCTTCAAATATTGAAATTTAACCCTGCTAACAGGAACAATTGTCTTTGACTGACAGCCAAACTCATAGACTTAGCTTAACCTATAATGAGGGTTATCCATGCTATGACATATGGTACAGCCTGTGCTTTTACCTCCACTAAGTGCTATGTGGTTTGACTTCTCTTTATTCCACTCCCAGATTAGAAAAAACACTTGAATGCTTTCAGAAAACATTATCTCATAGTCATTGAAAGAAAGCCATTAAAAGAAAGAAGTATTTTGTTTTTATTGAAGCCTATCAGATTATCTCCATAGAGATATGAAAACCAGATACACAGTTACTGCACTCATTTACTTGCTCGAGGAAAACTTTTTATTATATTTAGTGTTTTTTTTTATTTATTTATCTGTTTCCCCTTAACACTTGTTACTAGATAAGGGTAAGGGCCTTAATCCAATCCTTCACCTATGCAAGAGTAAGAAAAAGCACATCAAATTTTCCTGGCCAGACTTTTCACCTTTTTATTGCATTGCAGTGTCCACTGAACAAGGAGAAAGAAAGAAAGAAAGAAGACTTGAAAACAACTGAGAGCTTAATTTTATAGCATGCAGGTTATGCTGTATATTATAAAAATACTGCTGTTAAGAACATAATTTCATTTTACTCACAGTTAACTCTTTCCTTCCTCTTCCCCTCTCCTAAATGTTCTTCCAAACATAAATGACATGAAGTAGGGCATATGCTTTGGAGTCCCCTAAAAGTTTAACAAAGTCAAAGAAGTCCAATATTTCCAGGTTTTCTTGTTCTGACCTTTCACAAATATAAGTACTGCTTTGTAATTCCACATTTAATTGTCAGTTTTTGTGTTGTTAGTTTTCTTCCTGTTTATCTCCATTTCCCAAATCCAGTCTCTGTTTCATTTTCAACATTCTCCTGGTTCTTCTAGTCAACTCTTGGGCTTTTTTCTGTCTCTCAAGCATTTCCCTTTGCAACACTGGAAAAGGTGTCACTGGCACAGTCTTTCTATGTGCATTATCATCAGAAGAACAAGAAGCAGAATCTCCTTCCTTTTGATACCTCACTTTGTGTTAGAAAAAATGTATGTGCCCCCCTTAACACGTTTTGCATCAAAAATGATTTTGACACCCCCAAGAAAGAATATTCTGAAAATAGCTGGATACAGCAGCTTAATCTCATGCCTGCTTCTTAAGTTCATAGGTTCATAGGTTCATACTAGGCTATCTGCCCTAGGGCATTTATAAGCCTAGCCAGAGTGTGATGGCTTTCGCCACCCATTTTAAATTAATTTTGCTATGCCCTTTTTCGAGGTTAGTATACTGTGCCTCTGTCTAACAGTGACACAGAAGTGATACCCGGGGTAAACCTACGATCTCCCATCCACTCATCAAGATTCCTCTTGAAGAGAGTCAATGAGGGACTCTGCCTAACCTGGACTGGGATTTTATTCCAGAGTGAAGGGAGCCTCTGAGTTATGAATCTGTCCCTTCAGCATGTTCTGTTTATTTCAGTACTGAGGTTCAAGTCTCTCGAGCACGTAGCTCGATGGGATTTGGATTTTCTGAGGTGCAGCATGTCCATTAATTCCGGGTTGGACATGGCTTTATATGTCAGGCACAGATCGCCTCTGAGCAGGCGGTATGCCACTGAGTAGAGCTGGAGTTTCTTTAACCGGGCAGCATATGGCATCTGTTTGAGCCCTTTGATCCTCTTGGTGAGGTACTTTTGGGGTCTTTCCAGTTGCTGCAGGTGTCTGGTAAGGTACATCCCAAAAGGGCATTGTACTCAATTATGGGCCTGATGAGGGATGAGTAAAGAGGCATGATGACCTCCCCTGATCTAGATGTGTATACCTTCATGATTAGGTGGGCTATATAAAATGTTTTTCTAACCACTTTGGCCATGTGGTTGTCAAATGAGAGATTGCTGTCAACTTGGGTCCCCAGGTCCCTAATTACTTCTTCTGTACTTAATGGATTACCACCTATGTGGTAATTTGTGGGCACTTTGTTTTTGCCAAAGGGGATGACTATACACTTTTTGGCATTTAGCTTGAGGCCATGGCTCTGGCACCAGTTGTCTGTTTCTATGAGGCCCTTTTGGAGGATGCTTGTGTCGGCTAGAGAGTCTATTATGGTGCCCAGTTTGCAGTCATCTGCGAACTTGGTCAGCCACAGTCCTTCCATGTTGGCCTGTACCTCCGAGAAATATATACCGAACAAGAGAGGTCCCAGGGCTGAGCCTTGTGGGACGCCACTTGTAACTGGTTTGGAGTCTGACATGGCTTCAGCAATTCTAACCATGTGGGTTCTGTCCTTGAGCCAGTTTGCAACCCATCTAGTGACATAGGGGTTTATATTTAAGCTGGTGAGCTTATCTATAATGCCCGAGTGGGGTATTGTATCGAAGGCTTTTGCGAGGTCCAGGTAGGCTGTGTGGACCACCTTCCTCTCGTCAATGGTCTTGGTGACTGTTTCAAAGAAATCTGCCCTTAACAAAGCCAAACTGGGTAGGATCCAGTGTCTGTAGGTCCCCAATATCTTTATTTATGAGGTCCATGATGATTCTTTCCATAGCTTTGCAGACCAAGCTAGTCAGGCTTATGGGGTGATAGTTTCCAGGATCCGTTGAGGCACCACCTTTGTGGAGAGGGACCACTGTTGCTGTACACCACTCTTTGGGTACATATCCTGTAGTAAGGCTGAGATTGAACAGTAGTTTTAGGTTTGGATTTAGCTCTTCTTGTAGTTCATGTAGGACGCAGCCCAGGACACCGTCTAGTTCCATTGATGCTGTGTTTTTTGCTTTGGAGAGGGCGGCTCTTACCTGATCATCTGAGATGTCAGGGGGGCAGCACTCTGCTGGGATAGATATTTGCCCTTTTGGTGGGGAGGGGGGGGGAGTTTGCGCTGAACCTGTCAGCTAGGATGTTGGCAATGTCTGTGGGTTCGGTGTATTTTTGTCATTTTGGACTAATTCTGAGCATATCTGGGAATTCCCACCCAGGTTCCTAACATAACTAAAGAAAGCCTTGTGATTATCCTTCGTGTCCTGTGCAATTTTTCTCTCGAAGCTGGCCTTAGACGATTTTATGAGTGCCTGTAGTTTTTTGCTAATACTGATCAGAGATGCCTTCCCTTTTTGGGATTTTGCTCTATCATGTAGTAGCTTCCTCCTTCTATTGTATAGTTTGTTTATGGCTGGGGTGCACCAGACAGGACATCTGCCTTTGGAGGATTGGGTCTTGGTTTTATTTGGGATTGCATGATCCATGCATTCCTGAAGGTGTTCATAGAATGCGTTTATAAAGGATTCTGCAGTCTGGGCCATATTTTCCACAGGCCCGGGGGCTTTGAAGGATTCCATCTCAGTTTTGAGGAGTGTGAAATTTGCTTTAGAGAAGTTTTTCACTGTGGTTTTCTGGGCAAGGGGTGGGGTCGGGATGTGAATATCCAGTGAGATTAGTTTATGGTCTGATCTTACCAGTGAGGGATACACTTCTGGTCTGGAGCATAGAGTCCCCATGCTGGTGATGATCAGATCCAGTATGTTTTCCCCTCTTGTGGGAGTGGTAACAAGTTGTTCCATAGCATTTGAGTTTATAAATTCTAGGAACCTTTGGGCTAGGGTGTTGGAGCTAGAGTAATGCTCCCAGTCTATGTTTGGGTAGTTGAAGTCACCCAATATAATGGTGTTTGGAGAGACCTTCATATTTTCCAGTGTTCTCAGGAAGGCCGAATGGGGTTCCTGGGTTTGGGAGGGTGGTCTGTAGCAGGCTATAAACTGCAAGGCAGTTTTACCCACTGTTAGTTGCACATGGATAGTCTCTGATGCTTCGTGCTGTGCCACCAACCTGGAGGTGTGGGTATCTTTGATGAATATTGATACCCCCCCTCCTTTTGTGGTTCGGTCCAAGTTTTAGGGCCGAAAAGCATGGTATGAGGTATAACCTGGTAGTGCTGGGGTGCTCTCAGGAGCCTTGAACCAGGTTTCTGTTACTGCACAGATATCAATGTTCTCCATGCTAAGGAGAGTTTCGAGTGCGTGCATCTTGAGGTTTAGACTTCTGGCGTTGAGTAGCATTACTCTTAGTTTCTTATCCCTTGTGATACCTATGGAGGTGGGTTTGTCTTTTGAGCCTTGCCTAAAAAAGGCACTATGGGGGTAGCAAGAGCCTTTGCCAATATCCAAAAGCCCAGGGTGACAGGTGCAAGCCGTCCCTAGCGAAGCATCGTGGCTTGTCGAGCATGTCATCCCAGGCTGACAGGCATTGGATCCCCTTTGAATGACACCAGTACTTAAGCCAGTTGTTGAAATTGATCATCTTGTCTTCATATTGTGGCATTATTCTTGGTGAGGATAAGATGCTACTCAAGGTCAGGGTCATACCAGCCTGGGCTACATGCTCAGAGAGCTCCTCTATGTCTCTTTTCATGTAGTCCAGGGAGGTACATCTCAGGTCATTCACACCAGCATGGACAATGACTGAGTCATATTTGTACTTGCCTTGGAGTGACCTGAGTGCTTGTGTTATGTGGCGGATCCTAGCACCCGACAGGCAGCTCACAGTGACCTTCTCCTTGTTCAGCCTGGTGAGCAGGACGTCAGTGTGCCTGATGATAGAGTCACCTATTACAAGTGTATCAGGTGTGTTGTTTAGCCTTAAGGGCTGTGACTGTTCGTCACACTGGCTTTGTGAGCTATGTGTTGCACATGTTTTGTTTTGGGGTAGCGGTTGCTTGGGTGTCTGCTTTGGAGGTCTCTGCTGCTTAGGCAGATTTTTATTTAGAGCCTCCAGTATGTTTTGTGTGTTTATGTGTTTGGTTTGCTGTCGTGGTAGGTCTATGTGAGACTGGAATTGTAGTGAGTGTGGTTTCCTTCTCCTCCTGACTGGTTACGCCAGTACTGAGTTGAGAAAGCTTAGCCTCCAGTTTGGCTATATGGTTGCATCTCTCACATGTGTTGGAATTAGTTGGGAGGAGGAGTGGGTTGTCTGTGTACATGAGGCAGTTGTAACATTGCCTCAAGATTCCCAGATTCACCAGCTGGACCGGAGAGGAGATTGACAACTGACCTTTGGACATGCTAGAATAGTATTGGGAATTCCTTTATAATTGAAAAAAAGGGCCAATGGGGAACAAGGTACTCAAGGGGAGTTTGTGAGGGTGTACTGCTTTTAATTTTTTAGTGCTGACTTATATAATTGCTTTAATGAGCCAGTGCCAGGTAACTTAAATGCAATGTGTTACAGGTAACTGAAATGCAAAAACGACAAACAGTAACTTTCTTTCAAGTGAAACAAGGAAATAAGTACAGTAAGCAATGCAGATATCACTAGGGATCCACAGAAGCACTGAAAAGCCGCGTTTTAAGTGGAATTATCGTTTCAGGGAAATAAGCAAACAAACAACAAGCATACAAACAAAGCTAGATTCAGCAGGCCTGGATCTAGTCTATGCTACAGCAAACAAGGTGTACCAATTTCAGTAAGAAACAGTTCAACTATGCAGGCACTATAAGCCTTTAACCAGAAATTCCCAACTCAGAAGGGCAGAGTCCAGCCTCTCCTCCCACAAGAGTGCAGACCACGAACCTTCTTAATGTAAAATAACTGGCCTGAAGCCCAAGTGCTTAAACCAGAACTAATACACTTTTAGAATAACAGACACTGAGCCCTCAATCAGTAGTTCCCAACTTAGAAGGATGTAAGCTACCTGTCCTGCCACCACAGTGCAGGCCACAAACCTTCCTAATGTAAAACAACTGGTCTGAAGCCCAAGTGCTTAATCCAAAATACTTAGAATGATAGCTACACTTTAATCAAGTTACTACCAAGCAGCAATACATACAATTGAATCCTTTAAAGAATGCCTGGATTAGTACTCAAGTTATACAAATAAAGCTAGATTCAGCAGGCCTGGATCTAGTCTATGCTACAGCAAACAAGGTGTACCAATTTCAGTAAGAAGCAGTTCAAATACGCAGGCACTATAAGCCTTTAACCAGAAATTCCCAGCTCAGAAGGGCAGAGTCCAGCCTCTCCTCCCACAAGAGTGCAGACCACAAATCCTCTTAATGTAAAATAACTGGCCTGAAGCCCAAGTGCTTAAACCAGAATTAATATACTTTTAGAATAACAGACACTGAGCCCTCAATCAGCAGTTCCCAACTTAGAAGGATGTAAGCTACCTGTTCTGCCACTACAGTGCAGACCACAAACCTTCTTAGTGTAAAACAACTGGTCTGAAGCCCAAGTGCTTAAACTAAAAGGCTTAGAATGAGTTACACCAGGCAGTAATAAATACAATTGAGTACTTTTAAGATGGTGCAAAAGCAAAATAAAGTAGGAAGAAACACAAATACAGTAAAAGCAGATATATATATATATTTTTAAGTGGAAAGAGAGAAAGGAAAGAGAGAAAGGAGTAGCAGAAACTAAGCTGATTGGCCTTCTCAAATGTTCTCCCTGTACTGGGTAGAATCAGGTAATGACACTAGACTGGGAAGAGGGTCCCAGATCAAATTTACACTAGGGGCGGACAACTGCAAAGCCACCAACTATAAAAAAACACTATACCAATAGGGAGGGAGGGTGGGAAACAAACTGCAGAAATGCCTTTCACAGCTGAAAAGCAGCAGTGAGCCTTTAAATGAAATGTTTAAACAGCTAAAGGAGCCTCTAGAAAAAAGAGTTTAACTGCAACAAGTTATCAGAAACAAACAACCCAACAGATGCTTAATAAAAGTGGACAATTTCCAGTTAATACCTCACACACAGTGAAACTAGCTAGAAAAATACACAGTACACAAAGTACTATAAATAACAAAGAAATAAAGAACAAAATAAACAAAAAACAGGATACTTAATGTTATATATTATAGCTCCAAGTTTCCTCAGTGTCCTTTCTTTGATCAGTTCAGTGTGAAATGGTAGAACACTCACAACTGAACTTCTTGGGTAACAGAAAGTTGAAACCTGAGACAGCTTTTAAGAAAGAAATCTCAAAAGAACCAATGAGGTGCTTAGTCTAAGCTGTAGTCCAGGTGACCTCAGTCATCCAATGACCTCAAACAATTCTCTCTCACTGAAATGCCTGATGGCTTTGGCTAAACCAAGATGTCCCTGAATATGTGCTCAGACACACAGCCTCCACAAACACTAGGCCCAAATACAAGCCTGAATATGGAAATGCTACAAATATTCCCACTACTTAGAACAAACTGCAGAAATGTTTCTCACAGCTGAAAAGCAGCAGTGAGCCTTTAAATGAAAGTTTTAAACAGCTAAAGGAGCCTCTAGAAAAAGAGTTTAACTGCAACAAGTTATCAGAAACAAACAACCCAACAGATGCTTAATAAAAGTGGACAATTTCCAGTTAATACCTCACACACAGTGAAACTAGCTAGAAAAATACACAGTACACAAAGTGCTATAAATAACAAAGAAATAAAGAACAAAATAAACAAAAAACAGGATACTTAATGTTATATATTATAGCTCCAAGTTTCCTCAGTGTCCTTCCTTCGATTAGTTCAGTGTGAA
The DNA here is from genome assembly GCF_019279795.1 of Protopterus annectens. Taxonomy (NCBI): domain Eukaryota; kingdom Metazoa; phylum Chordata; order Ceratodontiformes; family Protopteridae; genus Protopterus; species Protopterus annectens. The sequence continues at coordinate 949,448,323 of NC_056729.1, forward strand.
ATGGCAGAACACTCACAACTGAACTTCTTAGGTAACAGAAAGTTGAAACCTGAGACAGCTTTTAAGAAATAAATCTCAAAAGAACCAATGAGGTGCTTAGTCTAAGCTGTAGTCCAGGTGACCTCAGTCAGCCAATGACCTCAAACAATTCTCTCTCACTGAAATGCCTGATGGCTTTGGCTAAACCAAGATGTCCCTGAATATGTGCTCAGACACAGCCTCCACAAACACTAGGCCCAAATACAAGCCTGAATATGGAAATGCTACAAATATCCCCACTACTTAGAACAAACTGCAGAAATGTTTCTCACAGCTGAAAAGCAGCAGTGAGCCTTTAAATGAAAGTTTTAAACAGCTAAAGGAGCCTCTAGAAAAAGAGTTTAACTGCAAAAGTTATCAGAAACAAACAACCCAACAGATGCTTAATAAAAGTGGACAATTTCCAGTTAATACCTCACACACAGTGAAACTAGCTAGAAAAATACACAGTACACAAAGTGCTATAAATAACAAAGAAATAAAGAACAAAATAAACAAAAAACAGGATACTTAATGTTATATATTATAGCTCCGAGTTTCCTCAGTGTCCTTCCTTCGATCAGTTCAGTGTGAAATGGCAGAACACTCACTGATTACTGGAATCAATTTACTCCTCATCTGACTGGTGTACAATGAGTAATCATTTTCCACAAACACTCATCTGCCTCCCACTTTTAGTACTTTGTCCGTCTGTCACAGTTGTGTCAGAATCAACTATTTCTGCTGGTAAGATTGCATCTTTACTATTAAAGGTCTAGGTTGATTTCTCATGGCCAGGTTTGGAGAATACACATGATGTGCCCATTCAATTAAAAACTCCTGCTGTGGAATACTAGTCCAGTTGCTTATTTGTGCTTTCATAAAATTAATGTATTATGTTCCTTCCAGCTTCTTTGGAACAGCAGAAAATCTCAGGTTTTCCCTAGATGCCCTGTCCTCTAATTCTTTTGCTTTTTGAAACATCTGTTCTTGAGCAGTGTCATACTCAGCCAGCATTTTCTTCATTTAACCTTTGATTTTTGCAGTTTTATTACCTCATCTGAATATCTGTTTAAAGCTTCTTCCTTTTTTTCCAGCCTTTTGTTATTTGAGTTGATAAACTCCTTCAGTGTTTTGTTTATTTTAATTAGGTCTGAGTATATTTGATTTATTTTTTCCTCTAGGTTAGTAGAAGTCATGACTTGCACCAAAGCTGGAGCTTGCACTGCTTTTTGTTGAACAGCTGCAGTATTCTTGCCAGTCAGTGTTTTTTCTTAACCATTTGTGATTGATTTTCTTTCAGGTTCTCTGAATTTCTTTTTTGGTGGTATCCAGGCAATGCACTTACTAGCCAGTTACCGAAAAGACAAATTCACTAGTTCTCTTTGCTTATTTTCTGTTATCACACTGGGAAGGCTGAAATTAAGCTATTGCTCAGTGTGCAGCCATCTTGGAAGTCCTGCCAGGTATTTTGTTTTAGCAAAAAATCAGTGTGCTTTAATTGCGCACCCAATCTTCCTTTAATTAAATCTGAAGTTCCTTCTATACTGTATCTATATGACCATTTTGTTGTTAGGTCATAGTTTCTAGACGTTCATACTGCTTGTTGTCGTTGTTCTATTGTACATGATCTTTTATCCATACTGTGTATTTGTAAGGATAATTCTTGCATGGATGACAATATCTTCTGGAAATCCTTTGTAGAGATGGTCTGTTGCCCAGTAGTTCTAGAAATTGACATCCTTCAAGTGGTCTGTTGATATGTATTCTGACAGAACTTTTTTTAAATTATCGATATTTGACTAATATAATCTGATCCTGAGACAAAACACCCAATTTTCTTTACTTCTAATATTGACTTGATAGTAAACTTCTGTAAAGAACATTCTAGTACAGCAGAGCAATTAAAATTTGCTACCCTCAAGCCACCATCTTGGCCACACCCCTTTCAAACTTTTTTTGAAAGAAACTCCATCCTTTTTTACAGCCTTATGTAGTTTGTCTGTTTCCACATGGTACGCTATATTACCCTAAGCAGATTATCAACCCCCCTTATTCACTTTTTTTTATCCTGTGTTCTTGTGTCTGCCAGCCTCTGTGAAAAAAAGATTGCAACCGCCTTCTTCCCATACTCCTCATGTGATAAGCCACTGCTTTGGGAAAGAACCTTACTTCTAGTTTACCAGTCCCCCTAATTGTGAGTTTTGTTTCTTGCAACAAACTAACATCATTTTGTTCCCTGTTGAACTGCTTACAGTCCTGCTCCTTGTTATAGGATTAAAGAAGTTTCTATTTGTCATAAATCCCAAGCCTTTTTACTCTTATCTTCTATCCCTTTCTCTTCCTCCCCTAGTCTAGATGTTTCTCCCACATGATTGGATAGTCCTTTCCCCTACACTCAGAAAGCATCAACTAATAGAGACTGCCTGCTCTTCCATGATCCTGCTCATTTATACTCCTCCAATCCTCTTTATCTGTCTCATCATCTTTCCTTCCTATAGAGTAATGGCTGTCTTCTTCCACTGAAGTTGTTCTGCTTGAGCTCTTCTTTTGCTTCTCTAATCTCTGTCTTCTTTCTTTTGCCTATGACCTAATGAGTGACCCTCATACCCAGGGACTCATTAAAAGTTTTAGCACAAGCGGAAAAGGGCTTGTTCCCACAATTTGCCAATATGTGATTCAAAGACGTGTTAGTAACGAAGAGGCAAGACCTCATTTTCGGCTAATTGGCATGTCTTTGAATCTCATTTACTAACAAGATGTGAATGTTATTGCTGATCTGTACATTATTGTAGTGCGAGTGAGTGAGTGAGTGAGTGAGTGAGTGAGTGAGTGAGTGAGTGAGTGAGCTGGTGCAGGACCTTTGAAGTCATACCCTGGGCCACAATAGCAAGTGCAAATGTGCAATATGTATACATAGACAACTCAAAAACTTAGTAAAACAGATATGCATAGCACAAAGCAAATAAAATCATCATGGTATGTAAGTTTTCTCTGTTTAAATGAAAAACAGTAAAAGGCAGAGTATACAGTACCAATACACAGGTCTTTTGACTCAATGAAAGCCTGAAATTTTAAAGGCTTTCACAGGCTACTAATTAAATTTTTTTCAGTTTCATTCTGTCATATTTCTTAAGGAATATGTTGATTCAAACAGCGTTAATTTGTAGCAAGGTGGAAACAATGTAATTAATAATTAATTTTAAAAAAAAATCAAGGTAATTATAAACTTGGTGAGTATAACAAAAAATTGGCCCTGTCAGTAACTGGAATCCAGCTGGTATGCTGTATAATTAAGCATCAGATCTGTTGAGGTTTATTGACAAAGGTGCTTATCCACATTAAAGCCCATTTGAAGGAACAACAAAATATTTTGTAAGATGCTTTTGTAACCAAATGTCTGTAAGATAGTACCAGTACCTGTGGAATAATAAGCTGCTTTAAACTGAATGTCTGTCTGGAATTACTTTACTACCTGAAATCACTTTCCATAGATTTTTCATCCCATTTAGTTAAGAAATCTCTCAAACCTAGATTTACACATACCTACATTTAGAAAAGCCTACATTGTGAGCACCCTGTAAAATTGCTTGAACCATTTTCCCTTATAAAATTGTAATAAGTTCCAGTGTGAGATGTTTAATTTCTTCAGAAATCTTCTTCTTCTTTTTGCTTTTCCTGGTTAGGGGTCGCCACAGCAGAACTCCGGTCTGCTAATGATTGGCAGTAGATTTTTATGGTGCTGAGGTGCCAGCCCAATGCCTAACCTTCAACGAAGGCACGCCCATTCTACGCATGTCTTTTGAATGCCACTCAACTGCGGGGAGGAAATGCAGACTCCACACAGAAGGCGCTCCAGCCGAGAATCGAACGGGAGAACCTCTTGCTGTGAGGCAACAATGCTACAGCTGCACCACCGCGGCTTTATGCAAAATAAAAATAGTTCTGTACACTACCAGTCAGTGGCATGTTTGATTTTACCTTCCAAGTAAAACAAAATCTGTCCTAGAATCTTTCTTGTAGACTATCACCAGTTTATTTTCATAAAAGTATTTTTGGATTTATAAGAAGTAAAAAGCTATTCATTCTATACTTTATAGGTTCATAGGTTCATAGGTTGGTACTAGGCTATCGTCCCTAGGGCCTATACAAGCCTAGCCATAACAATTCCCTGGATATTTCTTCCCACAATATTTACTTCCCTGGACCCCTGTCTAGCAGGGCAACTGACATGATCCCTGGGGTGAATTTCCTATCTTCCATTCAATCATCAAGGTTCCTTTTGAAGAGGGCCAAGGAGGCGCTCTGCTTGACATGTATGGGCCATCTATTCCAGAGTATGGGGAGTCTCTGGGTCAGGAACCTATCCCTCCAGCATGTTTTGCTCATTGTGATGACAAGGTTTAGATCCCTGGAGCGTGTGGCTCTGCGGATTGGTATTTCTTTAAGTGGAGAATGTCCATCAGCTCAGGGTTTGACATGGCCTTGTATGTTAAGCAGAGATCGCCTCTGTGTAGACGATATGCCACAGAGTATAGCTGGAGTGTTTTTAGATGGTCAGCATATGGCATCTGCTTTAGGCCTGTGATTCTTTTAGTGAGGTATTTCTGTGGCCTTTCCAGCTGTTGCAGATGTCTTGTGAGATACATACCAAATGGGGCATTATACTCTATAATGGGTCTAATGAGGGATGAGTACAGTGGGACAATGACCTCCTTTTTTCTGGATGAAAAGCCCTTAGTGATGAAGTGTGCCACATAGAAGGATTTCCTGACTGTTGTGGCGATGTGGTTATCGAAGGTGAGACCACTGTCCACCTGTGTCCCTAAGTCTCTCATCACACTTTCGATGTTTAATGTACTGCCACCTATGTGGTAATTTATGGATACATGTTTTTTTCCAAAGGGGATAACTATACATTTCTTGGCATTCCATGGTGGAACTCCTATCACTGTGCATTGTACAGTATTTCATTTAAAAACTTCTCCAAAGCCAACTTCATGCTACTGAAGACAGAAGTGACAAACTTCATAACATCCATGCAGACGGGATATCGGAACATATGTTCTTTTAATTAGACTTCCTTTTGAGTATTGTTATTGTTATTTTGGTATGTTTGTTGTGACATGCACTTTTATTTGTTGGTAGATGTTTACAATTTTTAGAAGTTAATGGTATGTGATAGTACAGTATTGTATGGTATTTTGTGGTATGGCATGGTATGGTGGAACTCCTATCACTGTGTATTGTACAGTATTTTGTGTCATGGCATGGCATAGTGTGGTGGAACTCTCATCACTGTACCTCATAGAAGTTTATGCAGCAACATCATATTAAAGTTATGTTGCACATTTAGTCATGGAAAATCAGCCTTCAATGAAGCAGTCTGCTAATAATGTATGAGTCCTGAATAAATATATAATCAGATTTAGCGTTTCTAGTCTGCTTGAAAAAGACATGAAATTATTATCTAAAAACTCTATTTTTCATGTCTATGTCTCCTGCTCAAGGCCTAAGTAGAGTAATTTTGTTAAATGGTTAGGTAAGCATTTCATTTTTCAGTTTTGTTACTCATTCTGCCTTTCTTTGTCCAGAAAATGAAATAAAACGTTTTGCTTTCCCCTTATATTCTCTGCTGTGTGTTTGATTTAGTTATAATTTTCATATTTTTATAACATTACATACCAGTTGCTGTTTTCCCAGGTGAAACTTTATTCTTCCATTTTTAGTTCTATGAATATCAGTGATGTTTTCCTGCCTTCTTGGCATTTGCTTCTATAAACATAAGCCCTCTTCTTTATGCTGACATGCATAAGAATATAAAGGATTATGAGTGGGTCACAGATCATGACTGGGTTATTATGAGTTCGAGACATGAATGCCAAGAAATTCACCTAGAACGCAAAGCTTGAGAGTTGAATCTTGGCATCCATTTTGAGAACACATAATAGCTTATGATTGGAGACTTGATCATAATTCTTTGTAGTGCATGGAGTTTTATCTGCTCTGTGTACTACTAGTTACAGGAAAAAACAAATATCTAAAAAATGCAATGTGTTGTGCAGCCTTTCAGGGCTGTAAAGCACTTATTGAGAGCTGTCTGAAAGATAGTGTAAGACATTCTGTTATGTTACAAAAAGTCAGGGACACATTACCAGCACAGATAACAGGCATAAACAAATTTGTTTTTCATTATTCCGCTGTTGTTTGCTGGTCAGTACTGGCAGGTTTAACTGCCTAATGCAATATCCGATCTTAACAAGTGAAGCAGGGGTGCTAACATTTGTTAAGATGGGGTCTTGCTCTCTAGAAGCATATAACTGATTTGTTTTTTTCTGGATATCGGAACATAATCACCATGCTCCATGCACTACATACATTATTTTCTACACATTCTGATGACTTTTTTTAACTTTCACTTGCCAACCACACATCTCTGTCAACTTGTCTCAAATGCATATTTTCATATTCTGCAGAATCGTCTCAACAGAATCTTAAGGCCTTTGCCAGGCTATTCTTATAATGAATCACAATGAAGTAAGCCTACTTCTTCATCGTAGCTCTGAGTCTAATGCCTGTAATCAATATTTCTGAACACTAGGCACAAGAACAGGTCTTGAAAGAGGTAAAAATGTTCAATATTGCATTGAAGAAACAATGTCAAGAGGACTAGGAGTAGTAGATGCATAACTGTGAAGACTTAGTGAACTGATTCTCAATCACATGGTTGTTCTGAGGCATTTCGTCAATCCCAGTCACTAGTTCTTTCAGTAATGCATGTAGTGCATGGAGTGTGGTGATTGCACTCAGATATCTGGAAAATAAGTCACATAAATGCTTCTGTGTAGTTAGAAAAACAAACAGTAATACAAGAATATCACCTTGAAAAAAAAATAAATGCAATCAATTAACTATTGCACAATATTTTTCTTGAACTTTGGTCATGAAAAAAACAATAGCTAGTTATGGTAAATGTAGCAACTGATCAGTTAACTTTTATTTTGTGTGACAGTTTTAATTATTATTTTTCAGACATTAAATGAGGTGCTTAAAAGGACACATCTGCAAACCAGGTAAGAACATTTCACAGTTAGCATTTGCATTTTGTTTTCTTATTAGAATCCAAGCCTTGTTGTAATTTGACTTTTAATTTGCCAGTTTGTCATTAATGCAGGGCCCTCCTCCTCCACAGGAGTCATGGGTTTGTAAATTGTAGTTAAAGGAGCACTACAGACAACCGATGAAAAAACATATATTCTTTATTTGCCGTGAATTACTGCACCTCTCAAAGCTGCTTGCAGCAAAATAAGTACTCATTTCTAATTTTATTTTATTTTTTATCCATGTCTGTGGACATTGCAATTTCTTTGGAAAGCTAAATCTGTACCATAATGCACATATTGTAAGAATAAGTAGCCCTACCATTGTTGTCAGACTAGACTTCCATCCACTTAGAAGGAAACACCTGAAAAAACTGCAAAGTTTGAGAGACTGCAGATCATGTGTCACTGACTGTTCTCCCCTGAGTTTTACAAATGTTGTTCCTACTGATGTACTTACACATTCTCTGAAAGAAACTTGCAAAACTGTCAACAAATTACTGAGATAAAAAAAGACTTTTTGCAAAGAACATTTATGCAAGTTTCATTTCCTGGCCAAGTTACTCCTGCCATCTCCCCTCCATCAATGAGCTAGAGTCTCCAGCTTGGCTGGATTCAACTAATTAGTCAACTTTGCATGACAATGTACACCAACTAAATTGCAGCCTGGTGTGTCACTAAAACTGTTTACTTATATGTCTTCATTTCTGAATAGCATTTTCCAGGAATTATTAAAAAAAGCACATACACCAATCCAGAGTTTAGGCTAATCTATCCATTTCTTAAAATGTGCACAGCAAAATATTCTATTTGAATTGCATTCTGGCCATAGGTGTCATCAAATCTGAACAGAATCAGGGACAATTCCAGAAATAATCAGAGATAATTATGAACACCTTTACAGTAGTAGTACTAATAACCTTTGACATTAACAGAATAAGAGCAAGTAAATTAATACACATTTTCTGAAGTAAAAGAAGTCTAAAATTCTAAATTATTGTTATTATTTATTACACATAATTCACCACCTTTTCTCCAAAAATCATCAATTTTAGTAGGGATTAAGAGGGACACAGCTGACATCTGAGAGGTATTATTTCTGACTGCTCACGTGGTTATCTTTGCATAATTATTCTGTTATAGCATAACCTGAATTATGGTATTTAATGCCAAGTATTACATAACAATAAAACAGTTCTTGGTTTCTTCTTAACAATGACCTCCAAAGCTTGTGATATGGCCCAGTACTTTCTGTTATTATTGCTTTATGTGATTTGTCTTAGTTGTATACTTGTAGCATATCTCTCATCCTCTCAGCAGCAGACTGCTGGAGAAAGCTTTCAAATCAGATACTTTAGAAAATGGCAATGCTACTGATTTAGTAAGCTTACATGAATCAGCATTCATTTTTTTTGATTAAATGATTTTATTGATTTTACAAAATGAATGTAATTTCATAACTTTGCAATATATAACATAATTTACACAGGTTAACAACTATATATAGTCAGCAACTATAAAATCTAAACAACCAAACTATTTACAAAAATGTCTATGTTTAAAAGATGTTACACATTTTTACATTTAAAACTTCCTTCCATTAGATATTACAGCCACATCTCTCCATTATTTCATTCACTTTCTTCCATGAGTTGTAATAAGATGTGGTTCTTTCTGTTCTCATTCTAATGGTTCTCATTTCCATTCCTGATTCATTCAGTACAATGTTTCTGTATTCTTCAAATGTGGATGAAGTCTCACTTTTCCGATTTGTACTAATGATTTTGCATGCTATAGTCAGTAGTGTCCATAACAGTGAAAACTTCGTTCTAGCAACACACTGGGGTATGGGATCATTAAACAAAGTCAAAGATTTAGACAATTGGAAATTATCATTGAAAGTATTTGCGAGAAAAAGTTAACTTTATCCCCAAATGGTTTAAGTAAATGACAATCATAAAATATATGCCTCCAATCTGCTCTCAAGTTCCTTTTACAGCATCCTATATTTTGTTTAAACATTATTTCCATTCTATGTGGTGTTATAAAGGACCTATGAATACATTTCCATGTGAGTAGTTTCCATTGTAGTGAAAGGGATGTTTGCTGTGTGGAGAGAAGTATTAATTTCTTGTCATTGTCATTTGTCATTTGATTATTTATTGTTTTATAGTAGTCCCAAAGATTCTCTGTATGATATAATTTCATTTTCTTAATTATTTTATATATGCTTGATAAGTAACCTTTTACATGAGCAGCTTGTGTTGTTGAAAATACCAAGTGTTCTATAAATGTAGGTATGTTTTGTCTGATTGTTAATTGCTTTGTCGCTATTCTGTTTAAAATGTACTCTCTTATATCATTACCTAAATCAAAGTTGTTTCTCATTTGTTCCATTGTTAAAACTTTTCCAGAGTCTAGTAACTGATGCCAATAAGTCAGTTCATGCTTTCTAAGAGTCTTAATTATATCTATATCAAAAGCTTTTATGTTATTTTGCATGCATGCAATAGAATATAGCAAGAATGACCCAACTTTTATGTTGGGATTCCTATTTATAAGGGTTTTTTATCCTTTTAATATGTTTTTTATAAGTTTAGAACTTATATACTTCTGTTTGTTTTCTGTAAAATGTTATCTCATCATCTAAAGAAGATTATTTGATATCAACTCAATATATTGTGATGGTAATGTGAAACCTAATTTTAGCCATATCTTTTCATATATGTGTTTCCATCTGGCAGAATAAGCATTATTTACCCATAATGATATTGTTTTTATACTAGATGACAGTGCATATATTTCTGTATCTGGAAGACTGATTCCTCCTGCTTCCCAGTCATTTGAGTGATGATTTAGAGCTATTCTGGGTTTTTTGGGATATCATAAGAAGTTTAGCATTAGTTTATTAAATTGTTTTATGTAAGATTTAGGAGGTGGTATAGAAAAAGCTTGTATGAAGTATAATATTTTTGGAAAAATAATCATTTTAATTATATAATGTCTGTCCTCCATTGTACAAAGTATTTATACCATTTTTGAATGAGTGTTGTACAGTAGTTTATTGTTGTCTTATCTAGTTCATCTGTTAATATAAACCCTAAGTAGTTTATTTTATTGTCAGCAGCTATATATTTAGAAAAATCCTTATGTATGTATTTCTTATTAGAATTTATAATTATATCTGTGTCTTATTTTCATTAAATGTAAAGCCCGGGAGTTTCTAAAAGTGTTCAATTAAATTTAATAGAGATTTTAGAGAGGTGTTAACATCCTGTAAGGGTAACAAAATATCATCTGCAAACAACTGAACCTTCATTTGCAGACTATTGTCAGTTTGCATACCCTTAATATTCTTAGCCATTCGAATATAATTTGCAAAAGGTTTGATTACTAAGGCAAATAATAATGGAGATATGGGGCATCCCTGTTTTGTACCTTTAGTAATTTCTAAAGATTTAGAAAAGCATGATCCAGTCTTTATATATGCTAAGGATTTTTCATAAAGTGATTTAATAAATTTTGTGAACTTTTGAGAAAATCTACATTTTTCTAGAACTGCCCATAGATAATTCCAGTGGACACAATCAAATGCAATATTTATGTCAAAATTGACTATATTCATGTTATTTTTTGTATGATTAATGTAATCAATTAATGATATAATTCTTTTAATGTTATATGTATTTCTGTCTTTTATAAAGCCAGTTTGATTTTCATCTATTAATAATGGAAGTAGTTGTTTGTTCCTAGCTGCATGTATTGCCATAAACATTTTATAATCAACATTTAGTAAAGAAATAGGTCTGTAAGATGAACATTCCTTTGCATTTTTATCTGGTTTCATAACAGGTAATATTATTGTATATTTCCAAGAAGGAGAATATTTTTGATTTCCTTTACTAATGTAAATAAATACTTTTAATAGTAATGCCACCACTTCTTTGGTTAATAATTTGAAAATTTCTGAGACCATATGCCATGTGCTATGTTTGGCTTTACAATTTTAATTAGGGATCTAAGTTCAGTCATGGTTATTTGTTTGTCTGTTAATTTAATATGATCTTCTGTTAGTTTAGTTTTAATATGTTTTCTAAAGAAAGACTTTAATATGTTTTGAGTTTCAATTATTTCCTTTTGGGTATTAACTTTATGAAAGTATAATTTAAATGCTTCTAGTATCCCATGTAAGTCTGATACTTTCTTTGTGGTATCTGGAATGCAGGTTTCCTTTATTTGATTAGCTTTTATGATTTTTTTAGTTCTATTTGCTATTCTTTTCTGATTTCTGGGGTTCATCAAAAAGAACATAGTTTGATCTTCTCTAAATTTATCATTATCTTATGATGTAGTTTCTCTAAATATTTTTTATTCATCTCATCTAATTAACTTATTAAATTTATCCTTCCCTTCTGAGTGTCTAGCTTTAATGTACCAATTATTGCCTGGAATTCCAGTAAGTCTTTGTCCCATTGCCTTTTCATGTTTTTAAACCAAGTTAATGCTTTACCATATAAATATGACTTCAAAGAGCCCCAAATATATATCTCTGACATGCCTTCAGTAAGATTTATGTCTAAAAATGTTTGTATCTCTGTAACATAAAATTCCTTAAAGTCCTTTTAGTTTGTTATGTATGAAGGAATTCTAGTTACAGTTATTCTTTGTTTTGTATTTAAATCTAAATCAAAAGTAATTGCATTATGGTCTGACAATGGGCATGTGACTACTTTGACTTTATCCAGCTTTGTAGTTAGATATCTTGATATGTACACTCTATCTATTCTTGAATGTGTGTCATGTCGATGAGAGTAATGTGTAAAGAATAATGTATTAGGATCAGCATATTTATAATGTCTATGATATTAAAAGTTTCAGTAAAATCAGATAGCACCTTAGAAATTGTTTTTTGTGTGTTTCTAGCATCAGTGTCATCATTCATTATACAATTAAAGTCTCCCACTATGATTATTTCCCCTTTAGCATGGTGTAGAATGTCTTGTAAATGCTGCTTGACTACTTTGACATGTAATCCATGCATCTAATAAATGTGTACTAAAGTGTATATCTTTCCATTTATGGATATCATTACTAAACAGAACATCCTTGTTTTGTCATAATATGTATTTAAAAATGTTTGCATTAAGATTGAGTTTTTTCTTAAAACTGCTGCTCCTCTCTTCTTTTGTTTATAGTGCAAACTTACCAAAACGGCATAGTTATTTGTGTTTATTTATGTTTTCTTATATTAGGTCTGTTTCTTGCAAAAAAAAAAAATCTGTGCATTAAACATCTTCAAATATTTTAAAAGACTTCCCCTTTTACAGTTATTATTCAGATCATTTACAATAATGGAGATACATTTCATAGTTAAATTATTACCACACAAACTGTTAGTAATGTGTATGTGTTTTAACTAATAAACACATAGATTTAACTAAAGAGAATGACTCACTTTCATTTGATGTAGCAAAGTAGTTACAACTCATAGATACACAATAAAAAAGGAATTAAACAAAAAAAAACTTAAAGATTAAGACAAAAAACAAATGAATCTTCTTATGGGGAAGCAAACCCCAGCTTTGAATAGACTAGCCATTCAAGCATACCCTCTAACACCCCTCCAAGAATCATTTCTCAACCCAAGTATCTATACATTTTGTCTAACAGAACGAAGCTTGCTATGTCTTGTATTCTATTCACATAAGTTATTTTTCATAAAATTTGATTTTAAATCCAAGAAAAAACACTTAACATAACCATATTACTATATTAAGCATATTAATTTGATATTAAAATAATGCAAGTTATAACGACTTTTTGTGTTTGCTTATACAACAGTTGTCCATTAGTCAAATTCCTTTTGATAAGACTGAATTAATATTTGTCATTCAGATTAATCGAACTAATCAGCAAAACAGTTCAGATTTATATACATAACAAGGTTCCATCACTCTAGTTATACTCAGTGAAGCTCCTGTTATTATACTGTGTAGTAGCACAGTCTGCTTCACATTAAGCTCTTTATTTTATATGATCTAATTACAAAAATTTATTGTCTATTTTCATTTAAAGGAAATGTATAGTATCTTTTATAAGGTCACTAAATTACTTGTTAATACATCTCCCATTGCTTTTACTCTTATTCAAATTGTACAGTTTTGAGTGTTATTAGGTAAATATCCCTTTAAGAAGCTGAGAAATTCAAACCGCTCATTGTTAACCTTTAACCCGAGTGCTTACATCATGTCTGAGCCTTTTACTTTCATTTTCAAGCACTCACATGGTCTCAAAGGGATTTTCAACTTCTAAATATGCTAGTAATAGAAAAAACATCTTGGGAACAAGAAAACAGGCGTTTCAGCTTGCGATCTCAGTGGGAAGCCGAGAAACAAGTAAGTAAGCAATTTGAGTATTTCTAAACATGCCCCATGCTTGAAGAGTACTTGAGAGCTTTCCCCTCTTTCTAAATGACTGTTTGTAAAGGCCAGACATGTCTCTGTAGTTAAGTTTGCATTTACCTGAGACAAGTTTTATTTTAACTGTAATAAGCCTTTTTCCTTCCATATTAAAAGAAAGAAAAACATTTCTTTTCCTGTTTAAGCATGTACTAATCATTAAATCAGTTAAACCATGAAACATTCATAGACAAACATTTAAAGAACAGGCACATATCTTCTGTTTCTTAAAGCTTAGAACTTATTTAGAAATCTATATTTAAACTGTATGTTCAAATGTTTGTTTGTCTTTCGGCTTTTTCCCGGTAAGGGGTCGCCACAGCGGAACTCCGGTCCGCTAATGATTGGCAGTAGATTTTTACAAAACGCCGAGGTGCCAGCTCGACGCCCAACCTTCAACGAAGGCATGCCCATTTATGCACGCATGTCTTTCGAACGCTACCCAACCACAGGGAGGACATGCAGACTCCACACAGAAGGCACTCCCAAGCCAAGCCGAGAATCAAGCGGGAGAACCTCTTGCTGTGAGGTAACAATGCTACCGCTGTACCACCATGGAATAAGCTTGGCTTGAGAGTGCCTTCTGTGTGGAATCTGCATGTCCTCCCCGTGGTTCGGTACCGTTGGAAAGACATGTGTGCATAAATGGGTGTGCCTTCATTGAAGGTTGGGCGAATAAACATTTTAAATGCTGTAAATAACTCTATATGTCTGCACTACACAGAAAAACGTGCAGTATGTTGTGTTACTTAAAGGTTTTCATTTTCTTTAAACTTCTTTTTTGAAAGTAACTTGTCTGAGACTGTGACACTAAAACACTCTAACAGAAGGTATAATCAGATAAAGCATTTTTTTTGTTTCATATTTTATGCTATTATTTGCTATACTTTGAGAGATGTTAGTTTTATGCACATTTGCTCAATAATTACCAAGCTGTTAAGTTAGTAACCCAGAAAGTTTGCAAACAGGAAGAAAATGTTTTTATCTTTTTTCCTTATGGGATTGTAGTCTTTTAGTTAAAAGGTATTATTTTTGTTGTACATTTTAGGGAACTTTGTAGATTTGCCACCTGAATAAAGCGTGGTTCCCTTTAGATAACTTGTGTATGGTATAAACGGAAAAAAATATGTAAAATAATTATTTAAAAGTTACTTTCTATTTGGTCTCTTATTTATTTGCATTTATTTACCAGGATGGTCCAGCTGGGCCAGAAGTGCCCATTTTCAGTGGAGTTCCAGGGAGAAAAGCTCCATGTATAGGACACTTCACAAACAATACAGAATTTACATTAATAGTGACATGTAGTACATATTATTGGCAGCTTATACAGTTAATGAAAAAGTATATAAGTAATCATTCTAAATCAAAGATAGTATACAAGCAATACAAAGTATATACATGAGAACATTCCAAGATAGTAAACAAGCAGTACAGAGTATATACATGAGAGCATTCCATATGAGTAGTTTTCAGCTAGCAAAATTTAAATAGGATACATTCATGCAGTGGGTGTAAAGCAGATATAGAAATTAATTAGAGTCTATGTACTAAATTTTAATACATTTAGGAGATGTAATAGTTGAGCGATAGACTATATGAGTACTGTTGCAATAGGCTATATGAGTACTGTTGCAGGAACTGGCAGAGTCAGTGAATATTGTTGTAGATATAGAGATTCATAGATTCATAGATTAGTACTAAGCTAACTGCTCTTACGAGCCATTTTAAGCTTAGCCAGTTATCCCTTGTGAGACTCAAACCCTGCACTTTGTGTTTGTAAGGCAAACACCTTAACCATTAGGCCACCCTCCCTGGTGGTCATATGATATTAAGGTAGAATGCGAGAGTACCTGAATGTCTCATCTGGTTCTATAGTAGGTCTATAGGGGTTAGGGAGAGAAGGAAGTAGACAGGAGGGATCAATGGTGGGACAATAGGGGTAGTAGAAGAGGGAAGTGGACAGGATGGAGAGAATCCAGCGTAGTGGTGTGGGGGTGAGAATAGTTGTGATGGCTGAAGTTAGGTTATATAAGATGTGGAGTTAGGACATGTGCACAGCCACGATGAGGAGAGATGTTCTTTCAGGGATGTCTTGAAGAGGGTTACTGAGTGGGTGGATCTAAGTGTTGGGGGGGAGGGAGTTCCAGAGTTTTGCCATGGTAAAGGAGTAAAGCATCTGGCCAGCTGAGAGTTTGAGTTTTTCTACATTTATGAGCAGTTGATTGTTGGATCAGAGTAGTCTGTTAGGATGGTATATAGTAAGTATAGAAGATAGAGCAGGGCACATAGATGGATTAATAATGAGTTTATGAGCTGTGGTTAGTTGGATAAAAGTAAGATAGTTGGGGAGTTCAAGCCATTTTAGGTTGCATAATGATAAGCAGTGGTGGGATGAGTAGGAAGCATTAGTTACAAACTTAGCAATGTTGTTGTAGCATGAGTCTAGTTGGGACTTTAGAGAGGACTGAATGTTGGTGAGACTGGGGGCACCATATAAAAGAGATGGTAATAGAAAAGAAGAGGCAAGAGAAAGTTGGGCTGATGCTCTGAGTAGATGTTTGTGTCGGTAGAGAGTGATAAGCTTTTGATATGTTTTTTTTTGGCATTGGATTGGATGTGCAGGATGAATGTGAGGTTTTCGTCTATGATGACAACTAGGAGTTTTGTGCTGGGTAAAATGTTGGTGGTACCATTTAGGGATTGAATAGTGAAGTTCTCTTTTAGTAGGGGTATGGACTTTTTGGAGCAAAGATTACTAGTTTGATTTTGTTGGGGTTCAGAGCAAGATAATTATTAAGACATCCAGATTTCAGTGGTGCTAAGTGCGTTTTGGGTGAGTTGGTGTAGTTCTGATGAGTTGTTTGCAGTGCAGATGATAGTGGAGTCATCTGCATACTGGATGACTGAGCCTTGAGAGAGTGTGTTATGGAAGTTATTGATAAATAAGCTAAACAGAAGTGGGCATAAAATGGAGCCTTGAGGAACACCAGTGGTGGTGTTTAGGAAAGGGGAGTAAGAGTTTTGCCATTTAGTTGATTGTTGCCTGTTAGTGAGGTAATTAGAGAACCAGTTTAGAGTTTGAGGTGAGGTACCTATGTTAGAGAGATTTGTTAGAAGGAGAGAGTGGGATATAGTATCGAAAGCTTTAGAAAGATCAAGAAATAGTGAAGAAACAGTTTTACCAGCATCACAGTATCGGTTAACAGTGTTCATGAAGGATATGAGGGTAGTGGTGCTACTATGTCCTGGCCTAAATCCATGTTGGGTGGGGGAGAGGATGTGGTTGTGAGTCAGATGGTGAAGAAGTTGAGAATGAATACATTTTTCCAGAATCTTAGAGATGGGTGATCGTATAGTAATGGGGTGGAAATTGATGGTGTCTATGTTGGGGCCCCCTTCATGTAGAGGGAGGATATAAGCTTTTTTCCAGGTGATGGGCATATAGGATTCTTGGACAGATCTGTTGAGAAGTATGCTGATAGGGTAAGTGACTGAGATGGCTGAGATTTGTAGGTATTTGGTGGGTATATTATCAGGGGCAATAGTGCATGGTTCGAGTTTTAGAAGCAATTTTTTAATAATTGAACTGGGAGTAGGTGACAGAGTAAAGTTGGGAATAAGGGGTGTACAGGTGTTAGCTGTGAAAAGGTTTGTGGTGACAAGTTGGTCTTGGCAAAGGTAGCAGTTAGATTAGCTATATTATCTATGAAATAGGAGTTGAAGGTTGCAGCAATTTCAATGGGTGTTTTATTTGGGTCTGGGCAAGGATTATTACTAGATCCTGGGTTTAATAAAGAGTTGAGAGAGCTCCAGAATTTCTTTGGGTTTTACTTGTGTTGATTTTGTAGTGTAAGGTAGTGTTCTTTTTTGTTTTGTAGTACTAGCCGCTTAACATAGTTTCGTTGCTGTTTGTATTGGGTGAGGTCAGATTGGTTTTAGTTTTTTTGCCAGACTTTCCATGATTTGTCCCTGCATTTCATGAGATCCTTAGTGGATCTTGATAGCCAACTGTCATGGTTGGTCTTTACTATCTTTTATCTAAGGGGAGCGAGATTGTTTAGTTTGCTGCACAACCTTTGGTTAAAGCTAAATGGACAGAAGTGGGATTCATCTCTGGTAACCCCGTACTGATGTTTATTAATTGTTGTGGTACATTCACATTGTATAAAGGCCAGTCACTTATACTATTGGAGAGTGTACCAGCGGATGTGATCTTATTTGGGTCAGACACTAAAATCCAGTCTAAGAATGAACCATTAGTATTATTTTAATTAGGCCTGGTTATGGTATTAACTAGCTGGGTGAACTTATATAGATTGATATTGCAGCTAGAGTGTTGTGGGGATATGTATAGCCAGTTTATATTTACATCTCCCAGTATGATAGTCTCATTTTTATGTTAGTATGTGGGCATGCAAGGATTTCCTCAAGAACTGGGATGTTATTGCCTTGGGGAATATAAATGACTATCACACAGAGGTTTTTGCAATTATTCATTTTAAGGAAAGAAACTAGAAGTTCAGCAGTGGAGAACTGTGGGAAGGGTTTTGTATATGGGACAATAGTGAAGGTCATAGGATATATTATAGAGGTGCCTCCACTTTTTTTCAGGGTCTGTTGGCCTTAAGACAGGAGAAACCTGGGGGAAGGAATTCTTTGTCCTTAATTAGGGTTTTAACCATGTTTCAGTTGCAACAGTAATATCTGGTTTGTTGTGGGCTATCCATGCATGGAAGTCAGGTATTTTTTCTGATACTTTGTAGGTTAAGTGTAGTGAAGTTTACTGATTTATGGGAGTTGGGGGGTTGCATAGGAGAGGAGATGAGACCCGGGTTGGGATGTATATCCCTGTATAGCAATAGGTCTGTTACAGAATGTGGAAGAGTAGAATATTCTAGTTTCTATTTTACTTTGACTGGATAATTTAGAGAGACTATATTATTGTTAAGGTGTTGGTGTGTGGAGGATTTTTACTCTGACACATAATAATATGCTTGTGTTGTAAAGGCTGGCTGAAATTTGGGAGAAGGAAGCATTGTGTTCAGACTGTATGGGCAGCGAGGATAATGTTCAGGGGCAGAAGAGGTAGAAGAATGATGTAGAGAGGCAAAATGTAGTAGGATATTGAAATAGATTGATAAGTTAAGTAGAGTAATAATAGTGGAGGTGGACATTGTAGTATGAGATGTGGGAAACTAGAGTAGTGAGAATTAGTGTTCAATAGCAAGATGCAGTGGTGATGAAGAGGTTGTACTGATGGAGCAATGATGAGGTGAGTTACGGTGTTGGGAATGTGTGAGTTTAGTTGGAGGTGTGGCTAGTGGTGTAATGTGAGGGTAAGTGAAAGAGTTGTGGCTAGTGGTGTAATGTGGGGGGAAGTGAAAGAGGTGTGGCTAGTGGTGTAATGAATGGGGAATTGGAGGGAGATAATTGGGTGGTGGGGTGGGGGGAGGAGATAGACTAAGTATAAATGTAATTAATGTAGGGTGGGTGGGAATGGGGGTAGGGTAGGGGAGCGGAGTGAGCCTGAGAGCAGGTAGGGTGAATGGAGCAGATTGAAGCCAACTCCAGATTTGCTATCTGGAAAGAAAACTATCAGTAAGGTAGGAAATTTGGTGGGGGAGCAAATGGTCTATATTGGGCTTGCTTGTTAAAGGAGGATGGAGCTAACAGAAACAGGGAGAAGGTGCTACTGGTATAACAGTGGAAATTACAGTAAAGGCTGGAAGTATGCCTAGCTGGAGGGAGTGACTTAGGAATTCTAACATTGGGAGAGCAAGTGAAGTGTTCGCTAGAAGTGGAGGGGTGGCTTGGAATACTAAAGCTTCTCGGTGGTGTACTGCCCTTACAGAAATAACACAACATCAGAAGCAATTTAGTTCGAAATGAATTACACATACAGTGTAGAACTTTACAGAGCTGCATGGGTCCCATTGAGTTCATTCAGGTACGTGCAGAAGTTGTTTTTTTTGTTTTATTTAGTTTTTCACAGGATGGGAGGTATGCTAGTTTCAGCTGCTGGATCTAAGAGAGGGAAAAGAGAAGCCAAAGTTGGGGCTGTGCAGAATTTGCATAGGTTTTGGATTATATAACTGTAGAATAGCTATAGAAGGCTGCATGGGAAGAATCTGTGAATAGCAGGGGTGTGGGTGATGTCAGGAGAGTGTGAAGGTCTGGGAAAGCTGTGTGGAGGAGAGGAAGGAGAATGAGTGTGAATATTCACTTTAAGCTATTGGCAAAGAAATACGGCTACTATAGATTGTCATCACTGCAAACAGCACCATTATATCCTTAAGTAGAGTGATTTACAACCTACAAGTATATTTACAATTTACCTTTAAGTAGTGTGTTTTTCAACATATGACTGTCTATATAGCCAGGAAAACCATCCACAGTACTGCAGATTGAGTCTAGGAAAAGTTAGAGGCATGAGCGATCATTACTACAATGAGCTGTATAGCTAGAAAGTACTGTTAAGTATCATTCAGCTACACAGTGATGAGGGCTCCTAGTTGAGAGCCTTGCAAGGGGAATCACCTCCAGTGTTGGCAAGTCTGAGTGGTAGCCTGAAATAGCACTAGCTACCAGGGTATTTGTTCACAGGTTTTAATATACACTATGTGCAGTATTTCAGTGGCAACAAGCAGAAGCAAGTAAACACACTTTGCAAGATATCTCATAACAGTGCAGGTAAAGCAGGAAAACACACTTCACAAGTTAACAATAAAAATAGCCCATAATAGTTCTTGTTCTTTTTGTCTGCGTTTTCTTCCATTCATTCCTCTCTTCTTGACATTTTAAGGCAAAACCAGTCCAATCAATTTCTTCTGTTTGATTTAAAGTTTTGTTAGATGTTAAAAAAGACACATCTGCAACCACGGTGTCAAAAGCCTTTGCTCCATCAGAGAAAAATATTTTAAGTCTCGCAGGAAACCGTAAATGAACCTTAAATTGTCTCTTCTTCAATTCTTTTATTAAAGGTAAACATTCCTTTCTTTTAGAGTTAATCTCTGATGAGTAATCATTATCATATCATATTATATTATCTTGGTATTTTGACAGGAGAGTTTGACCACACAGTTTCTAGTACCAGTTCCTTGTCCTGAGAAGATATAAAACTTACTATTATTGGTCTTCAACTTTTATTTGCTTTGCTAGAAGATGAAAGAACTGCCAGTGACCTATGGTCTCTTACAATTCCGTAAGAAAAAGACTCAGGTAAATTTAGAACATTTGGAAGCCAGGATCTGAGGAAATTTACGATATTGTCTCCTTCAGTCTTTCCCGGTAGTCCATAAATACGCAAGTTGTTTCTCCTTGACCTATCTTCCAAGTTATCTAATTTTTTTGTTAGAAAACTATTTTGTTTTGAGACAGACTAAAGTTAATGTTCTTATTCCAAGAGTCTGCCTTCCATGTCATTTAATGCTTCTTCTATGTCAGCAATGTGAGTCTTATGTTGCATTATTAATTCTTGTAACTGCTCCATTTGTTTTGTGTATTTTTTTTTAGAGAGTCAAGTTTTTTGTCCATTTTGTCAGACTTCAAAGATAAATCCTGCATGGTAGATAATAAAGTTTGTAGTTCCCTCTTCATTGTCTGGTGAAGTGTTCTTTTGATAACTCATTCCTTGAAGAAATCTGTGGCATTTCTGCTTGAATTTTGACAGAAAAATCATAAAATTTAAATAAAATAATCCAGTATAAACTTCTAAAGGCTATATTAGTTTTGAAAATTTTCTGTTAGAAATATAACTTAGATAAGAGAGCTGAGAAAAAGTGTGGTCAACCTGTCGGCATCCTGGCCACACCCTAGCATCCATTTTCTGAAGAAAAAACTCTTTAATTGCAATGAATGTCATTATTTGTTCATGCAAATCTAATATCTTTGCCAAAAAGCTTTATGGATTGTAGTATGTTAGAGCAAAAGTGTAAGCCAAAATTAGTGATGCTCGTGGGGTACACTGATAAGCAATCCAACACTCCTACTCATTTGTACTCCACTGCAAAAACCTCATCTCAGACAGGCATGTAAATACTTCATAACACACACGAATTCAAATAGTACCTGCAGCTGTAGCAGTAATACCATAGTCCAAACAGGGCAACCAAACAATGTACTGACAAACACAGAGCAATGTAAATGTCTCAATCAAGCAATAATGAAATCACTAGGGACTACAGTCTTAATCTCTCCATTTCACAATCCATAACATTCATACCACACTTACAAATGCGCACTTCCACTAGCCACAAACATACAGCCATCCACACACACACATAACATACCAGTCAACTATCTCTCTGCAAAACACTGTTGTAATGGTGTGATTGGTGGATGCTAGCTCAGGGCTCCCATCCCTACCTATTGGAGCCAGTTCACTGCTCTTACAGAAGTGTTCCCCTCAGCAGGACAGCAAGCAGGTGTCAGTACAGATTTGCTCCATAGTTCTTTTACACACACACACACACACACACACACACACACACACACACACACACACACACACACACACACACACACACACAAAACAATGATACCTGGTTAATATAGGGACATCTGTTTGTTCGATGTCACTACCTGCTACCTATCATTCTGTCAATACTTGTCAGTCCACAGCTGCAAATCTTTCTATCCTTTACACTTTGACTAGTAAGCACACACACACACACACACACACACACACACACACACACACATAAAGGTGAAATAGTATAATTTTAAAAGGTTCTCCTGATTTGTCCCACTGTCCCCATTATTGTTGGCTTGGTATGGAATTCTTAAACAAAAGAAGATAGGATGTATGAATACATGATGTTAGTAAATATTATACTTTAATTGCTGCAATGTGGATAGTCACTCTACTATAGACATTATATTGCTCATTAACTGCATGCACTCAAAATCAAAATGAAAGTGTTTGCGATAACTACATCTGTGTTGTGTTTTGCATCAGTGCCATGAAATAGTAAGTAGTCATTTATCTGTAGTAAAATAAGTCATTTACTTCTTCCGTATTACATCCAACACCAGGGATTAAAAATTGTTCTGCAGTAATGTTCCCATTAGAAACTGCAGCCCTGCCGTTGTTAATCTGTCATGCCTTTTATAATAGTTTTTTTAGTTCTGTTTTTTTTTCTTTTTAGTGTATGTGTGTTGGGTGGGGAGTTGATGCGTTTTGCAATTCGATCTGCTGATTAGGATAACTGATGTAAAGTCAGATGACATTATGCTGCAAATCATCATTGTATTTAACTACAAATACTGTTTGGCTTTCCTTCTTTTAAACTAAGCAGCAGATCAGTGTCTCAAAACCAGAAAATCAAAACAGAATGGCATTTCCTGACAGCACAAGTATCTTACTGCTTTTCCTTTTAAATAAATTAAAGGCAATTATTAATTACTTAACATTGCTTTTCTATTAAGGTTATAACACGAGAAATGGCTTATCAGTACTCATTGTACAGCAAGTCTTCAAATCAAAAGCCATTATTAAGTTCCTGATTCTTTAAATAAATGTATGTGAACAGTATGCATTGAATCATGTAATTATTAGTAAGTTATTCTTGAATTCATTATTAATCAAAGTCAAAGTAAACGTTATTGTCGATTTATATATATATATATATATATATATATATATATATATATATATATATACAGCAGTGCAAGCTGAATGAAATTGTTTGGTCCCCGTGCAAGACATAGCAATGAAAACATAGTTTGAATGACAGTAAGACTAATGCACATATAGTAATAATTAAAATATTAACAACACAAATTACCACAATTGGACAGGAAGACATTAGACAACATTATACTAGTAGGTATTGCAAGACTATGACTTCACATTGTGATTGCTTAGAATATTGCGTTTCGTCAGTTGTATGATATATTCTGATGTTCATATTGCACATGTATGATTTGGTGACTCACTCCTGACTATTGCACATTTAGGAAGTAGCAGCATAAGAAATAAGGCTAACTGTACCAGTTATTGAAGCAATTTGTGGCATATTGTTCTAATTATTCACTATCATGCCTAGCATTCAAGTTCAGCAGACTTATGGATAGAAGGAAGAAGCTCCTGTTCAGTCTAGATGTTTTTCAGTGTAAGCTGTGATACCACCTGCCTGAGGAAAAACTTCACATACCATGGGCAGGGTGAGTGGGATCATTGATTATCTCCCAAGCCTTTCCCACCCACTGAGTCTTGTGCAGATCATCCATGGATGGGAACGAGGAACCAATGGCTTTTTCTGCTGTTCTCACTACCCTCAGGAGAGCCTTGTGGTCAGACACTTTGTAGTTCCCATATCAAACTATGATGTTATTTGAGAGGATGCTCTCGATGATTGCCCTGTAGAAGGCTTTAAGCATGGAATGAGACAGGTTTGCCTTCCTCAGTTTCCATAGGAGATGTAGATGGTGTTGTGCCTTCTTCACTGTCTGGCTAATATGAGTTGGCCAGGATGGGTCATCTGAGATGTGCACTCCTAGGAACTTGGTGTTTTTGACTCTTTTCACTGCCACCCCCTTAATTTCCAGTGGTTGATGTATCCCCTGAGTCCTCCTGAAGTCTACTATTAATTCTTTGGTCTTGCTTACATTTAAGGCCAGATTGTTGCTGTCATAAAAGCCCATCAGATGCTCTACTTCATCCCTGTAGGCTGTTTCCTCACCATTTGTGACAAGACGTATGACAGTGGTATCATGACAAGACCTATGACAGTGGTATCATAACTTGATGATTTTGCTGGATTCATGCTTGGCCATGCAGTTGTGCAGCAACAAGGTGAACAACAGAGGACTCAGGATGCACCCCTGAGGGACACCCATGTTTAATGTAATACTGATTGAAATGTTACTTCCCACACATACTATTTGGGGTCTGTTGATGAGAAAGTCCAATATCCAGTTTCATTGGAGGATGTTGATGCCCAGCTGGATCAACGTCAATATCAGATTCTGGAGAATGACAGTGTTAAAGGCGGAACTAAAATCGATGAACAGCATTCTGACATAGCAATTCTTGTTCTCTAGATGTGCCAAGGATTCATGAAGTACTATAGCTGTTGCATCAGCCATGCATCAGTTAGATCTGTAAGCAAACTGTAATGTATCCAGTGTTGCAGATAGGCTTGAAGAGATATGGTTCTTGATTATTAATATTGCATTAATGTGCAACAGAGTAAATAACTTTCTTAAAAAATACATTTTTTAAATAGAGGCTGATTGTATTAACATAAAATGTTTAATTTACTTGTAGATTATTTATGTTGTCGCACATTACTGATAAGTACTTATTGTATATTTCAGTCTAACATTAATGCTTACAGAAATCATATAAATGTACTGTATTTAATTTGATAGATTGTAATCATTTTACTGTGGTAGGATCAGTGTAATACCGGAGATAATTGTGAATGATTAAGTTCAGCTGTGCAGATTTTAAACCCATTACCTTCTGCTCTTGTGGCAAAGACATAATCATCATCACCAACTGTCTTTTTCTTATTTTCTGTATGGGGACAGGGTGTTGTGTCAACTGTCACCATCTTTCTCGCTTCACTGTCACTCTCCTTCCTTTTTCAACAGTCATACCTGACTGTTACAGGTCTTCTCTCTCACAATCTATCAATCTCTTTGCTTGATGCCCTCATTTCCTCTTGCCTTCACCAGATTGTCTTCTGCCTTTTTGCATGTCCTTGAACCACCTTAATCAGTTCTTTGACCTTCTGTGTAATTAGAGCTACTTTGACTTCTGCCCTGATGTTCTCATTTCATCGTCTGTCCCACAGTGTGCATCCTACCAGCTTAATATCACTCTAGCATCTTCAATCTCAGATGACTGGAGAATAAACATACTAGTGCCAGTGTTCAAGAACAAAGGGGACATTCACAGCTGTGGATAGTACAGCGGTATTAAATGCTTATCACACTGCAAGAATGTTTTGAAGAGGGTGATTGATCAACAAATACCTGGAATAGTGGAAAGTAAGTTGGAAGATGAGCAGTTCAAATTCAGTTCAGGATGCAGCACAACTGACTTGATGTTTGCAGTGAGACAGATAATTGAGAAGAAGCTACAGATGAGGAATGAGTCCAACAGGGCATTCCTAGACTTGGGAAAAGTATATGGCAGGGTCCCAAGAAAGCTTATTTGGGCAGTCCTGTGGTGGTTCAGAGTACCACAAACATTGCTAGAACTGGTGCTAGTTATGTCAAGGACCCAATGACTCAAGAACAAACAGTGTTTAGTCTTACAGAGGGATTACCAGTGGAAGTGAGTGTGCATCAGTATTCATCTGTGAGGCCACCATTATTCATACTGCTGATGGGCTGCATTAGTAAATAGGTCAAATGGAACCGATCAACAAAGTTGCTGTTTGTGGATAATGTGGCATTACAGGCAGACTATGAACAAGAACTTCAACAAAGGATAGGGTAATGTAATGCAAAACTGAAGGCACATGGGATGCAAATGAGCACATATAAGACAGCTGTAATGGAAATAAATGGAAGAAATCAGAAGAAGCTGAGAAATGAGATAGAAGGTAAAATATTAGAGCAGGCTAACATCTTCAGGTGTCTCAGAGTGGTGGTTGAAGAGAAGGGAAGTCTGAATGAGGAGATCAAAGTTAGAATCAGAGGGACTGCAGAGACACTACGCAAGTTCTTGGGAGGAAACCCATGCAGCTACCAGGAGAACATGTAGACTTCACACAAACAGTGAATAGAGATTTGCATCAGACCTTGTAACCTTTTTCGTCTGAGGCACAGATCTTAACCATTACACCATAATGTCCCTACAGTGGGATACATTGTGACATTCCTAAGCATTCTGTGCAGCACCACACATTACCATGCACAGTGTGCTAAGTGTGTGGCCCAGGCTATTGTGTGATTCAGAAAACCTGAGCCGTAACATAGTCATACTGTAAAAACAGGTACCTCATGCGTTGCTCTGCAAGGCAGTGACAGTAGATGTACCATACCATAGATCATTGATATATTTTTACATCACTGATGTCTATGTTTAATTAATGGTGATTCTGGTTTGGACATGGCCTTGTATGTCAGGCAGAGATCACCTCTGAGTAGGCAGTTTGCAACCAAGTACAGCTGGAGTTTCTTCAGTCGAGCTGCATAGGGCATCTGCTTGAGGCCAGTGATCCTCCTGGTGAGGTACTTCTGTGGTCTTTCCAGTTGTTGCAGGTGTCTTGTAAGGTACATCCCAAATGGGGCATTGTACTCTATGATTGGTCTGATGAGTGATGCATAGAGGGGCCCAATGACCTCTTTCGATCTGGATGCAAACCCTTTTGTGATTAGGTGGGCCACATAGAAGGATTTTCTAACCACTTTGGCAATGTGATTATCAAAGGAGAGGTTACTGTCTACTTGGGTCCCCAGATCCCTTATTACGTCTTCCGTATTTAGGGGGCTACCACCTATGTGGTAGTTTGTGGGTACTTTGTTTTTTCCAAAGAGGATGACTATGCACTTTTTGGCATTTAGGTTGAGGCCATGGTTTAGACACCAGGTATCTGTCTCAGTGAGACCCTTTTGGAGGATGTCTGTGTCATCTGGAGAGTCAATTATAGCCCCTAGTTTGCAGTCGTCTGCGAACTTGGTCAACCATAGTCCTCCTGTGCTTGCCTGTACCTCTGAGAAGTATATGCCAAACAGGAGGGGCCTAGGACTGAGCCCTGGGGAATGCCACTTGTAACAGGTTTAGAGTCAGACCTAGCTCTCGCATCTCTTACCATGTGGGTTCTGTCTATGAGCAACTTGGCAACCCATCTCATCACGTAGGTATTTATGTTCAGGCTGGTGAGCTTGTCTATAATACCTGAGTGGGGAATGGTATCAAAGGCCTTTGCAAGGTCTAGGTAGGCTGTGTGGAGCACCTTTCCCTCATCTATAGCCTTGGTAACTGTCAAAGATGTCCACCAGGTTTAGGAGGCATGATCTGCCCTTAACAAAGCCGAACTGGGTAGGGTCCAGTGTTTGGAGGTTTCCAATGTCTCTGTTAATGAGATCCATGATGATGCACTCCATAGCTTTGCAGACCAAGCTAGTCAGCCTTATAGGGCACCATCCAGTCCCATTGATGCTGTGTTTTTGGCTTTGGAGAGGGCTGTTTTAACCTGAGTGTCTGTGATTTCAGGGGCACTACATTCTTCTGGTATAGTTATGGGCCCTTTTGGGGGTGAGAGGGGGGTAAAGTTTGCACTGAACCTGTCTTCCAGGATGTTGGTTATATCGGTCAGTTCAGTGTATTTTGTGCCATTCTGCACTAACGCCGAGCAGATCTGAGAATTGCCACTTAGATTCTTGACATAGCTAAAGAATGCCTTGTGGTTATCTTTAGGGTCCATGGCAATTTTTCTTTCAAAGCTAGCCTTGGATGATTTTATGAGGGAACATAGTTTCTTGCTGATACTGATCAGGGATGTCTTCCCTTCTTGGGATTTTACTCTTTTCTGTACTAGTTTCCTCCTTCTATTGTATAGCTTGTTTATGGCAGGGGTCCACCAGACTGGTTTCCTTTTCTTGGAGGAGTGAGTCTTGGTTTTGTTTGGGATAGCACGATCCATGCGTTATCCTTTAGCATGGGGGCTTTGAAACTTCCCACCTCGGTCTTAAGTAACGTGAGGTTTGCTTTTGAAAAGTTTTTCACAGTGGTTTCTCTGACCTGGGGTGGTGGCAGAATGTGGATATCCAGAGTGATTAGTTTATGGTCAGATCTAACCAGCAAGGGGTTGACCTCCGGTGTGGAACACCGGTTGCCCATGTTGGTAATGACCAGGTCCAATATGTTGTCACCTCTGGTGGGGGTGTTGACCAGTTGATCCAGGGTGTTTGAGTTTATAAATTCTAGGAGATGTTGGGCAAGGGAGTTTGTACTTGAGTAGTTCTCCCAGTTAATGTTTGGGTAATTGAAATCACCCAATATCAGGGTGTTTGGTAGGACCTTTATGTTTCCCAGTGTTTCCAGGAATGCGGAGTGGGGGTCCTGGGACATGGTGGGTGATTTGTAGCAAGCTATAATTTGAATAGCAGTTTTGCCCATTGTTAGTTGCACGTGGATGATCTCTGAAGCATCGTGCTGTGCCACTAACCTGGAGGTGTGGGTATCCTTGATGAATATGGATACTCCCCCACCTTTTGTATTTCGGTCCGGGTTTTCTGGCCGAAATGTATGGTATGAGTTGTAGCCTGGTTGTGCTGGGGTGCTCTCTGGAGCCTTAAACCAGGTTTCTGTTACTGCACATAGATCAGTTTTCTCCATACTGAGGAGTGCCTTGAGTGCGTGCATTTTGAGGTTTAGACTTCTGGCATTGAGTAGCATTACCCTCAGTTTTTTGTTACTTGTGCTATTTACGGTGGTGAGTTTGTCTTTTGAGCCTTGCCTAAAAAAGGCACTATGGGAGTGGCAAGAGTCTTGGCCAGTAATCGAAAGCCTAAGGGTGACAGGTGCAAGCCGTCTCTAGCGAAGCAGTGTGGCTTGTCGAGCATGTCATCCCAGGCTGACAGACACTGGATTCCCATTGAATGACACCAGAAGCTTAGCCAATTGTTGAAATTGATAATTTTTTTTCTATACCGTGGTATCATTCTTGGTGAGGGCAGGATGCTACTCAGGGTCAGGGTCATACTGGCCTGGGCTACATGATCAGAGAGCTCCTCCATGTCTCTTTTCATGTAGTCCAGGGAGGTACAGCTCAGTTCATTCACACCAACATTGACAATGACAGAGTCATATTTGTACTTGTTCTGGAGTGACCTGAGTGCTTGTGTTATGTGGCGGATCCTGGCACCCGACAGGCAGCTAACAGTAACCTTCTCCTTGTTCAACCTAGTGAGTGGGACATCAGTGTGCCTGACTATAGAGTCACCTATTACTAGTGTGTTGGGTATGTTATTTTGCCTTAAGGGCTGTGATTGTGTGGCACACTGGTTTTGTGAAGTATGTGCTTCATGGTTTGTGTTGGGGGGGGGGGTTGCTTGGATGTCTGCTTTGGAGGTCTCTGTTGTTTCTGCAGATTTTTATTTAGAGTTTCTGAGTATGTTTTTTTTTGTATTTATGTGTATGTTTTGCCGGTGCTGGTTTCATAGGTCTATGTGAGACTCGTGGCATGATGCAAGTAATTCCTTTCTCCTCTTGACTGCCTGGTCCAGTCTTGGGTTGAGAGAGCTTAGCCTCCAGTTTGGCTGTATAATTGCATCTCTCGCATGTATTAGTGTTTGGTGGAAGGAGGAGAGGGTTGTCTGTGTACATGAGGCAATTTTAACATTGCCTCAGAATGCCCAGATTCACCAGTTGGACCGGAGAGTACACCTCAAACTGCCCTTTGGACATGCCTGGATAGGTCCAGTGAACTGTTTTACTGATTGGCTGGTAAGGTCGAATCGAGAGCTTTGTCCTTCTCTACACTATGGGGGGTGGTCTAGTGCTAAGGTTTATTAGTGCTTGCTATGAGTTTTGAGCAAGTGCCTGTATGAAAAGTGAATGGTTTGAGTGCTTAAGTTAAAAGTGTGTCTAGTTCCAAGAGAAAAATTGAAGAGTAATCTTTGTGGAGCCAGGAATAGTTATACCCTAGCTAATCAGCACTGCCCGGTGTGCAAAACCTTGCAAATGTGGGTTTTATAGCAGGAAAATGAAAGAGATAGAAATTAGCCCAAAATGGCCAATAAACTACTAATTTCTGGGCTGAAACCTCTCCTCCAGGGACAGATAGGCTGCACAAAGCTCCCTCTCTCACAGTGAACAGAGAAACTTCCTTCTATCCAAGTAAGGTATGGGCAAACACAGAAACTTGTAACATAGCAGGAAAACAAGTATATTTTTTGTTGAGCTTCATAGTCCAGGTAAAGGTACATTTCACTGGCTTCCTGAGTGATGCTTGACTTATTTATATATGTATCACTTTTTTTTTTTTTTTTTTTTTTTTTTTAACCAGGAAAGCCAAACTGAGCACAAGACCCCTTTTCAGTGGAGGCCCTGTGAGAAAATGGGGCAGTAGTGAATTCAGTCGGGTCTGCCTTAGTGAAGAGAGAGAATGGCAGATGGTTTCCAAAGGAGAAGAATAGAATTATGTGATGGAGTGATTTAATACTATAGAGACTGGGTAGGTTTTTGTGTCTGCTGCGAGTCTGATGTATTGTGTAAGTAAATTATCAGTTGCCAGGGTGGAAGGTTTTTGCTTGAGTAAGTATTTATATGGTTCCAGTTAGGGCTAGATTTATTGAAAAGAAATGAATATAGTTGGTGAGCTGGAATGGGATTTGCATGGTAGAAGGGATTGGTTTATTGACTAGGGGATAACTGACTTGAAGTGAGAGTTTAATAGAGCAGCAGTGCTCACATCTCTGACTTGATGTCAGAGAGACATCAGCTTAGTGTATGGGATGGTCTACAAGAGTTTTGAGTTGCGATTCTGTCAGTCAAAGGATTATAGTGTTACCCTATAACGGAGTATCAATTTTGCAATGATTATTTTTGACTTCGCAATGATTATTTTTAACTATAAGAGACAGCATCTGTCTACATTGCCAAAGGTGCATCATACTTTAAAAAAAAAGCAGTAATAAGTATTAGATACAGTTCAGGGTTTTTGTACTGTTTGCTGATTATTGCTTCTTGATGTGATTTGCGTACATGTATGTGTGTGCATATAAAAACACAAAGGACAATGAGGGGCGTTAAAAGAAAGCATTTGGTAGTTGTCCAATTTTTTCTTTTTTTTTTTTTTTTTTTTTTTGCTGCAAGCCTCAGACTACTTTGTATTCTTTTCTGAAACCAGATGATTAGGTTGGGTACCCACTTCCTTTAGCCTTCTGTCCCATTAAGTTGACTGACCACCCACACCTTAAATGGAAATACAGGGCTCTTTGATATCTTCAGCTAGAGAACGTCAAATATGTAGGAATGCATGATTTGATTCTTTTACTGTAAACTGAATTTCTTGATAGCTGAATTGTTTTATAAGGGGAAAAACAGGCCTAGCATAGCCAAACAAAAGTAAGATGGCATAAAGCAAAAAGGTAGAGTAAATTAAAGAAGACCATATGAAACTTTATTTACATTAGTAGAAACTTTCACCACACTGTTCCTTAAACTTATGGAGGTAGTTAAATAAGTGTTTAAGATCACATGATTGACTTTTGGCATTTGCTTATTTTACATTTGTTAAATGAGTGTATGAGGTGACCTACTGATAATTCTGTCATGGACGAAGCCAAACAGGTATAGAGAACAATAATAAATGGGATAGAAAACAATGCAAAAGTCTTGAGATTTTATATCTCTATATTTTTATCAAGTATTACACATCAGGAAGGGTTGTCTAGTACAGCAATATACCTTCATACAAGGGCCTAAAATACAAAATAATGTAGCATTATGTTTTTATAAGTTAGAAAAGGTTGAGATAAATGTTTATAATACAACTATCTGTTGGAAAAAAAAGAATAGTAGAATAGTGTTTACACACATATGATAAAATCAGTCAATCAGTATCTTAAGGGTCTCCCTTTAAAGACAGTCTTAAAAT
This sequence comes from Protopterus annectens, assembly GCF_019279795.1. Classification (NCBI taxonomy): domain Eukaryota; kingdom Metazoa; phylum Chordata; order Ceratodontiformes; family Protopteridae; genus Protopterus; species Protopterus annectens. The sequence continues at coordinate 949,480,462 of NC_056729.1, forward strand.
TCCAGAGACTCTTCCCAAGAGATGGGGCACCATAGCATTTCATTTTGTTTTTATGTATATGAATTTTACTTTTTACCACTTGTGGGGATAGTGAATCAGGAAGTGAAACAGATTAGCAAGGAGGAAGTAAGGGCAGCTATGAAGAGGATGAAGAATGGAAAGGCTGTTGGCCCAGATGACATACCAATGGAAGCATGGAGGTGCTTAGGAGAAATGGCAGTGGAATTTCTAACTAGATTGTTTAATGAAATTTTGGAAAGTCAGAGGATGCCTGAGGAGTGGAGAAAAAGTGTTTTGGTACCTATCTTTAAGAATAAGGGTGATGTGCAGAGCTGCAGTAACTACAGAGGGATAAAACTGATTAGTCACAGCTTGAAGTTATGGGAAAGAGTAGTGGAAGCAAGGTTAAGAAGGAGGTGATGATTAGTGATCAGCAGTATGGTTTCATGCCAGGAAAGAGCACTACAGATGCAATGTTTGCTCTGAGAGTGTTGATGGAGAAATACAGAGAAGGTCAGAAGGAGTTGCATTGCGTCTTTGTAGACTTGGAGAAAGCATATGACAGGGTGCCTAGAGAGAGTTGTGGTATTGAAGAGTGGTACAGGATATGGTGACAGTGGTGAGGACTGCAGTGGGAGTGACAGATCCGTTTAAGGTGGAGGTGGGATTACATCAAGGATCAGCTCTGAGTCCTTTCTTATTTGCAGTGGTGATGGACAGGTTGACAGATGAGATCAGACAGGAGGCCCCGTGGACTATGATGTTTGCAGATGACATTGTGATCTGTAGTGAGAGTAGGAATCAGGTTGAGGAGACTCTGGAGGTGGAGATATGCTCTAGAGAGAAGAGGAATGAGGGCCAGCGGGGCTAAGACAGATATATATGTGTAAATGAGGGGAGGAGGAGGAGGAAGTGAGGAGATGCAGAGAGTAGAGTTGGTAAAGGACGAGTGTAGTAGTACCCAGATCAAACAGAGTAGAGAGTAATGATGAAATGAAGAGAGGAAGAGAAGAGAGTACGGGCAGGGTGGGGGGGGGGGAGAAGAGAGTGAGTGGAGATTTGTGACAGTGACGGTATCCGTATAGAGTGAAAGGGAAGGTCTACAAGAGTGTAGTGAGACCAGCTATGTTATATGGGTTGGAGACAGTGGCATTGACAAAAGGCAGGAGTCAGAGCTGGATGTGGCAGAGTTAAAGATGTTAAGATTTGCAATCGGTGTGACTAGGATGGATAGGATTAGGAAATCGTATATTAGAGGGTCAGCTCATTGGACAGTTTTTGAGACAAAGCAAGAGAGACGATTGCGCTTGGTTTGGACATGTGCTGAGGAGGGGATGATGTATATTGGGAAAAGATGCTAAGGATGGGAGCTGCCAGGTAAGAGGATAGGGGAGGGCCTAGATAAGGTTTATGGGCGTGGTGAGAGAGAGAGGACATGCAGTTGGTGTGTGTAGAGCAGATGCAGGAGGATAGGAAGAAATGAAGAGAAGAGATCCATCTGCTGGGAAAAACAACAGGAAAAAGAAGAGAATGATGACCACTTGTTTATATTGCTCCTGAAGGAAAGGAATAGTAGTGTAAAGAGTTATCAGTTTTTTTAATTTCTTCCATACTTTGTATCACCGTTTTAACAGGGGCCTTGCATTTTGGGACATCCTGGGTAATATTACCCTTGGTTTAATTTCTCTAAGCCTTTTGGGTTTCTAATACCATGACAGGAATGGACTCCATTCCTAATTCAAAGTATGATTAAAGTTCCTGAAATTAGTATTTTTCAGTCTTTGATTTCAACCAGAAGTGTACTTCACAGCACCCGCAATGTGCCCAGAATTGACTCTTTCTGCAATTCATATAGGGTTACAAGTATGGGAAGCATATCTAAACAAAACTTTAGGTTCTTTTTTATGACACCCATTGCGCTTCCTATTATTGGAACTGTTTGGGTATCCTTCCTCAAAATTGCCCTCATTTCTACCTGCAAATCCCAGTATGTTATGATTTTTGTATTTCTCTCTGTATGCAAGACATGATAATCACTGGGTGCAGCAATTTCAATGATCAGTGCTACTTTCACCTTCTTTTCATGGGCTACTATTTATGTTTTTCTCGCATCTATTTTTTGAACTGTTAATCCCATGTGATATAATCTTCATCATTCTCTATAATGCTTTGTGGTTCATGTTTCCAATGCTTCTTGTGTACTTCAGTATTGTAATGTTTGCACAATCCCCAATGCAACAGTCTTGCCACAGTATTACGCCTTTCAGTATACAGGCCCTCTGCCATTAGTATATCACACCCAGCAAAAAGATGTGCGACTGTTTCCACTCCTGTGTACAGAACTTCCATTTGTCAGTTTCTCCCACATTTTCAATAGACTTTGTAAACCAATTTGTACGTAGTCTACTATCCTGGGCTGCTGATATTAACCTTTCATCTTTTGGCTTAAATTCACCTTTCCTAAACCATTTCTTTGTCAGATCCTGGCTGACATGAGGTTGTTCCAGGAAAATTCTGTACTTGCAACTATATTTATGCCTTTTCCACATTTCTTGCCTTTTCATCTGACCCTTCTTATATTCTTTCTTTTGTTTTTGGCACATTTAGTTGCTATCTGATTTTTGTCTACTTTGGTTTGGTTTCCATTCCCACTTGATACTAATATGCTTCTGCTAATCCAAGAAAGGAAGTCATCTTAGATTTGTTCTCTTCGTGTTTCAAAACTTTCACTATGTATGGATCTGGTAAGGTCAGCAGATATGTATGCAAGCCTACTATTGCAGATCTGTACAAGTAATCATTTTTGAGGAGGCCCACAACTCCTTCAGAATGAGGAATATGCACTGAATTTTATGTATCATTTAATAAGTGTGAATCATTTTTCTTGTTTTCCTGTCCAACTGATCGAATACCTTCTGGGGCCAGTCAGTCACCCCAAAACTGTAAGTAGGAACAGGAAGAGTACATTGGTTTATAGCTTGGACTTTGCTCCTAAATGTTATGGCTTTTTTCAGTATTAATTGTAGTGTTCTGAAATATTCCTTACATAATTTTATTCTTATTTGTTCATGTTTTATTGTTGATCCTTCATCAGTTCCCAACTATTTATATACTCCCTTCTGCTCAAGTTCTTTTATGTCACATTCTTGTCCCAGACTAATATTTTCTTGGTGCTGCAGCTTTCCTGCTTTAAAAGTTGCTTTCGCACATTTATCAAGATCAAATGGCATTCTTATATAATCTGAAAAAGTTTTCATCACTTCCAGCTGTGCTTTCAAGTCCTCATCTAATAAACCAAACAGTTTTAAATCATCCACAAAAATGAGATGAGAACTCTTTACAGTTTGTTGTTGTCTGGGAGCCAAATTGTAACCATGACTTAATCTGTTAAGCTTAATGGATTTAGGGCAAGACAAAAGAGCAGCAATTTCAAAGAGTCACCCTGTAATATCCTTCCTTTGAATTCCTATCCCTAGAATAATAATTTGTCCTTTATCATGGCTTAGCTGCAGAGTGGTTTGCCACTCTTTCTTGGTCACTGTAATATAATTGATCACTGATGAGTGCATCTCATACATTTGTAAGTGCTCATTTATCCATGAATGTGGGATGCTGTCAAATGCTTTTTTGTAATCTATCCGTGCCATACTTAGATTCTTCCCCTTTTTACAATTCTCCATTAAATCTTTATTTAACAACAAATGATCCTTTGTTTCATTATTTTCTTTTGTTACCCTTTTGATCTGTTGCAATGATTGAGTTTTCTTCTAAATGACTGTAAACTTTGTCAGCATCAATTCCACTATATAGTTTATAAATCTTCAAAAGGCAAGTTATTGGTCTATAGTTTTTAGACTCACTCTTAAGGAGGAGTATTATTTTTTCCTGTTATTGTGTGGTGTCTGTTCGGGATGTAGTTCTTACTCAGGGCTAAATCTTCATGTAAAAATGTTAATATTTCTAGCCAGAAGTTAGGCACTCCCAATGAACCTGAGGTTTTCCAGTTAGGAGATTTTCTTAATTTTGTTTCAGTTTCTGTGGCCATTATTTCTTACCATTTCATATCCTGTATATTTGAACAGCTTACTGTTTCTTTTACTTCTGTATCCATTTCGTATGTTTGTTGTGTTTAACAGGGTCTTCGTAGCTGTTTCTTGAAAATGTGTATATTTCTTCTTTTTTCTGTGGTGTTTCTATTCCTTTTGCTTTGCTTCCAAGTTCAATAGAAAACTTTTTTAGATCATCAATAAATTGCTTATTTTGTACTTTCCTTTATATTTATCTGCATATCTTCTACGTTTTTCTGCCTGTACTGATATGTTTGTTTATTATTTAAAACAGTGTATTATAAAGCCTGGTCTGTTCTAATACCACATGTTGCTTTTATTACGTCCATCCTTCTTAGAATTTTTGTTGACCTATTCCTGCTTCTATATACTTTCTTGTCTTAACTGCTTTATAGTTTTCTCTATTCTCTAATTCCATGATAGTATTTGATTTATTCCCTTCCTTTCCTTTATTGCCCTGTATTTTTTATGGTAAGAATTTATCTGTTAGTAATTTAGCTGCACAGTAATATATCCTATTTATTTCTGTTATATCACATGAATTTCTGTTAATAGTCTTGATTACTGTGTTCGTTTGTATTATCAGGCTTCTAACATTTTGGGTCTTACTGATTTTCTGTAATCTATTTCTTTCATCGATCTTAATATGTCCATCTCTATTAAATCAAGCAACTCATCCTTTAGATCTTTTTCTTCTGAGGGCACATTTTTATCTTCCATTTCCTTTGGGCATTCTACATAAAGTTCTATAACATCTTCCTGTGACACATTCTCTTCAGCTGCATCCTGTGTCATCCTTTGCCCTTTCATATGGGAATTCACTGGCCTATCATTTCACAACATTGACTGCATCACAGTTGCCACTATTTCCCGATCCTTCCCTTGCTTTGCAAATCCAACTGCATTTTTGTACTGGTTTCCTACTGAAGGCTTCAGTGTATCTTCATGTGGAACTGATCAGATGCTTCCTCCTTCACCTGTTTCTCCTTAATTTGGGAACTTATTGTCCCAACATGCTGTAACATTACCAGAAATGGATAGTCTACACTAAATCCTTCACCTTGCAGGTAATCCATAACTTCAGTTTCTATTTCTTTAACATATTTACTACTTGTCCTCTTTTCTACTTTCCCCCTTTGTTTTCTTCTTATTTTTTTTTTGTATTGTAACATTTTCCATATCCAGTTGCTTTCGCCTGTATTTCTCTTCATATATCTTTGGAGCTGATTTTATGTATTAATTAGTTTTGTTTTCTCCTTTGCATAAACATTGTGCCATATTAAATCTCTTTTTCTTTCCCATGTCCATATTTCTTCTTAAGATGTCACCCAATCCATCTGTTTCTCATTAATTTGGAGGATCATTGTTCCATCATGCTGTGACATAACCTGTGATGTTATGTTGTCCTCTCTCACCGTAATTCTTGCTGGTTGGCTTCGGAGCCGTTCTCAGCTCTGACTTGGCCAAATACTAAAGCTCGAGAGCTTCCACTGGCTCAAGGCTAACCCCCCCATATCCCATGATGCTCTGGGCCATATCCCTACATCTCGTTTGCCACTCAAGCATCGAGGTTGCTGTCTGGCTGGCTCATTGGCTAAGTAGACTAAATTTATATTTTTTCACTGTTGTTTCCTTGTTTTTCTCTCTGTCCTTTTACTTTAATAGTTATTGTGAGTCTGCATTAGGTCTTCCCCATATTCTCTACTAGTTTAGAGAGTGCTGTTTAAGTTAGAGGGCTTTCACAGCCCGTTTGATTTAGAGGGCCACTCTCCCCTATCCCTTTCTTTACTGTGTGTTACCTAGTGAAAATTTCTACTAGAAGTCTCTCTTTCTTCCTGTCATAACCCCAGAGAGCACCATTTAAGTTAGAGGGCTCTCGCAGCCCGTTTGACTTAGAGGGCCACTCCCTTCTCTCTTTTCTTCTGTTTAAAAAAAAAATTCTTTCCAATAACATAGTTTTCCTTCTACTGTAGTTGTTGTTTCAAGTTACTTGTCAGTAGTGGTTCCTTTGGATAATGTCTAAAGAAAAAGGGCATTGACCTTCTAGGTTTAAAAAATGTGATAGATGTACCCAGAAAATGTCCATCACCAACAGCCATACTAGCTGTGTCTACTGCCTAGGTGAGGTACATTTACAGGACCCCTGCACTATCTGTCATGCCTTCAGTAGCAGGGTGCTCCATGAAAGGAAGAGGAAATTGATTGATAGAGGTTTATTGAAAGGGGCTTTTCAGGAGTCTTTAGAACAAGGACAGAGCTCCAAATCTTACTCCCCTTTTTCCCCTAGGAGACACTCTACCAAAAGACCGGCTTCTTCGGCTCCATTGACTGAGCCACCTAAAAGGATTGCGACATCGGGACCTAGGGCTCTCAGTTCCAACACAACTGGTACTTCTGTGTCTCCAACAATGTACTCAGAGTGGGAACAAGCATCTAGTAGGAGACACTCCCCGGAACTGGAACCTGTCTCGCCTATCTTAAGATCACCCATTTTGGATTGGGGCAGATCTCCTTCCTTATCCACCCATTCCTCCAGGAGCTTATCTGATGAGGCCATGGAGTGGGTGGTGAAGATATTATTTAAAATACCAGCCCTGGCAAAAATTTTATTGATCTGGACCCGAAGGTCTTGGAGGCGTCCATACCTACATGCCCCATTGTAATTCCTCCTCTGACCACTTTAGCATCTTCTGAGCCCAAGAGCTCTGATCCAATAGTTGTGGAAACATCAGCATTGAGCACCCCATTGGAATCTTTGGTGCTGACTTCTCCAACTTCCTGGGCTCCGTCAGAAGGCGAGGGGTCTGGGAGCTGACACCCACCAGTTGGGTCCATGGGGGAGAGTTGGCATGGACTGCCGTCCAACCCAACTCTTCCTCTCAGTGCCTCAGCTAGGTTGTGTTCAGCTCCCACGTCAGCTTCAGAGCCATCTGCCTTGCCTCAGAGTTGGCCCTCTGTTGCTTTGGAACCGAGGGCCACTTTGGAGCAGGGTGGGAAGGCTTTTGAGCTGATGGAGAATGGGCAGTCACTTTAGACCACCCCGTCATCAGATCCAGTCTCTCATCCCTCCCAGGTGCCAGTGATAATCTCGTCACCTGCACCTCCCCCTAGGCGTAGAGACCTGGAGCCTGAGGGAGCCCCTGTTGGCAATGTTGTCTCTTCTGAAACCTCCCCGGAGTACCCCTCCAAGGAGGTCCCTTGGAAGAGACTGTGCAAGAGGAAGCACATAGACTCCCCTGAGTCTGTCACCTCTGATACTGATTTGGATGAGTCTGATGAGTCCCCAAGGTCCCCCTCTGAGGATGTATCCTTTGCTGACATCCTGGAAATCCTGAAGCAGAGGGGTGACTGGCAGCCCATCAACCCTTCGGTGGATGAATCGGTATACCTGGAGGCTTTTCGGTCTCGCCTTTCCACCTCCTGGGTGACTCCCCCTTATGACAGACTGCTAGAGGGTCATATCCTGTAAGGCCTGGACATCGCCTGATACAGTGGAGCCTGTTCCAAGGAGGCCCAATAAGTTTATTACTGCTCCCTCGGATAAAGAATTTTTGACAAAGGGTGTCCCTGTAGATGCCATGGTGGTGGCGGCGGCCACCAAGAAGGAATTATTCATCTGTTCATCCTCCTAACAGAGAGTCTAGGATTATGGACAGAAATGGAAAGCGTACCTTCTCTTCAGTGGCATTAACCCTACGGTCGCTGAACTAACTTACCCATTTTACAAGACTTCAAAGGGATCTCCTACAGGAGCTAGGAGAGTCCCTTCAGGGTACAGCAGCTTCGGGGTCCGCAGATAAAGTATATTTGCAGCTCTTCACCCTCGCTTCCATTGCAAACTCCTCTATGAGACTGATTTCTTATGCAGTGGATGGAGCGAGTAGGGCTTCAGCAGCAGGAATTTCCCTCAGGAGACATTCCTGGATGCGCCTTTGCAATTTTGGCAAACCCTTTAAGTCTTCCTTCACCAATGCCCCTTTTGATGGTTCATCCCTTTTTGGACCAAAGGTGAAAGATACTTTAACCAGGTGCGAGCAGGATGTGAAAACCTTATCAGCCATGGGAGTCTGTTTTTCTGCCCCATCTAGACCTTATCCCAAAGGTCAAAAGGGCAGAAAAATGTGGTTCCGCAAGTCCCAAAACATTTTTTCTGACGCACGTGGTGACTCTTCCCCCAATGGTAGAGGGGGAAGTTATAATGGAAGACACCGACCTCATGGCAGAGGGGGTCCATAAAATGAGGGTGACAGAGGTATGTTCTCTGACATTCCAGCTCTCCTGAAAGGAGGCCCGTCTGCTTTTCTCTGGAGGCAGTCAGTAGTCAATTGTTACTGTACCCAAACACCTGCCAAGAAATTTCCCGAGACAAATGGGTACAAACAATAATATCCAGAGGTTACTACATACCCTTTTCTACCTCCCCACCAAAAAAATTGGTCCTTACTGGATTTCCCACCCAGCCAAAAGGACCAGGCAACACAAGAGGTAATCTCATTGCTAAAAAAAGAGTCATCCAAGAGGTCCCCACAGACCAGATAGGATCTATGACTTATTCAAGATTCTATTTAGTTCCAAAAAAGACAAGGGACTGGATATCCATTCTAGATCTCAGCAAACTAAACAAATCAGTGAAGACGTCAAAGTACCAGATGGTAACTCTGCAGTCAATCTTCCCATTTATCGGGAAAGACAACTGGATATGCTCAATAGATCTCCAGGATGCGTACTACCATATAAAGACAGACAGGTGATCCAGGAGACACTTGCGCTTTTGACTGGGAGCCAGTCATTACCAATTTTGAGCCCTGCTCTTTGGTCTCACTACAGCCCCCAGAGTGTTCACCAAATGCATGTCAGTGCTCACGGCTCAATTGAGACATCAGGGATTCCGGGTGTTTCCATATCTAGATGGCTGGCTCCTCACCGCCACCACCAGCCATCTACTACTTCAAACGAGGGACAAAACACTGTCACTTTGCAGCAGACTAGGCATCACAGTAAACTTAAAAAAATCTGCCTTGTCATTGTCTCAGCATATTACCTTCTTAGGCGCATATCTGGATTCAAAAACCATGACATCAACACTCACCCCAGTCAGAATTCAGTCCCTTCACCGGCAAATCAGGATTTTGATGGTAAAGAGAAGAGTTCAAGCCAGATTTGTGTTACAAGTTCTGGGTACCATGGCAGCACCTATCCTCCTAGTCCCACTAGCACGTCTACACATGAGAGTTCTACAGTGGTTGCTCTTTGCCAAGTGGTCAATGCAGGATCTTCTTCTGTCACACCAAATTTCCATCACAGAGTCATGCAAAAAAGATCTTCTTTGGTGGCTGCAGACAGACCAGTTGTATCAGGAACATCCCTTTGTTTTTCCGCAACCAAATGCAGTACTGACCATGGACGCTTCCCAGATCAGGTAGGCGGGCATTATCTGGGAATGACAATCCAAGGACTATGGCAAGATCATGAAAGCCACTTGCACATAAACGTTCTGGAGGTGAGAGCAGTGCTTTATGCATTGCAAGCATTTCAGGACTCTCTTCTCATGGGAAACGGTTGCAATTTAGACAGACAACATGTCAGTAGTGAGGTATATAAACAAACAGGGAGGAACCAAATCTTACTCACTATGTCAGGAGGCACAATGAGTTTGGCAGTGGGTGATCACTTCTCAGTGTTTTCTGATAGCAACACACATCCCAGGAAAATCCAACATGATAGCAGACAAGCTAAGTGGAGCGATTCTGATGTCTCATGAGTGGTCCCTGAAACCAGAGATTGCGGAAGTGATCTTCCAGAAATGAGGCCATCCTTGCTGTGACCTATTCGCCACATCCATGAATACCAAATGCAGCAACTACTTTGCCCTCATTCCCCCTCCGGGGAAGTCACCAAGGGATGCACTGGTTCATGATTGGCCCCTGGGCTTACTCTGTGCCTTTCTCCCCTATCTCCTAATCCCCAAAGTCATTCAGAAAGCCAGACTGTTGAAAGGAACTATGATCTTCATTGCTTCTTACTGGCCTCATCAAGTTTAGTTCCCATTTCTCTGAACCCATCTGCTGGAGGAACCTTGAATTATGGATCCAATTCCAGACCTCCTGACCCATTCTTCTGGGGAGTTCCATCCATCTGTCCAAACCCTCAAGTTGACAGTATGGCTGCTCCAATTCCACGCATAGCCAGGTGTTACCCTTTTTTCCCCTGCAGTGAGTCATATTCTCATTTCTTCCCATAAACCATCCACAAGGAAATTATACTCCAGTAAGTGGAAAAGATTTTCATGTTGGGCTGCAAAACAGAACACAGAGCCTTTTACAGCTTCCATATCTACAATTTTAGACTTTCTTACTGAACTGTTTGAAGAAGGAGCTGCTGCAGCTACCATTAGGGTTCAAATGGCACCCACTTCTAATTTCCATACTGGAGAAATGGGAGTTCTGATTATGTCTCATAGGTTATGTAAGGCCTTCCTCAAAGGTACCTTCTTACTCAGACCCCCAATCGGAGAACCCCCAGTCCCTTGGGATCTAAATCTCATGTTAACTTCACTAATTTTACTGCCCTTTGAGCCTGCATCATCTTGTGATTTGAAGTTTTTGTCATGGAAAACTCTTTTTAGTAGCCATAACCTCTACCAGAAGGGTATCGGAGTTAAAAGCTCTCTCTGCTCTTCCTCTGTATATCATTTTTTACAAGGATAGGGTCTTCTTGAGAACTAATCCCTCGTTCCTTCCCAAAGTCTGTTCAGAGAATAATTTGAACCTCTCCATTGAATTGCTAGTCTTTTTTCCAAACTATAGCGACAAGGCAGAATATAAGTTGCACCAGCTGGATGTTCATAGACAATTACGATTTTACCTGCACAGGACAAAAGATTTCAGGAAATCTGACCAGCGTTTTGTGTCCTTTTCAGACAAAAAGAAAGGAATGTCAGTTTCCAAGGTAACCTTATCTAAGTGGCTTACTGATTGCATTTCTTTCTGCTACAATAATCAGGGTAAGCATCTACCAGGAAAGGTAAGAGGGCATTCCACTAGGGCAGTCTCAACATCCTCTGCCCTTCAAGCTAGACGTCCTATTGATTCTATATGTGCAGCCGCAACTTGGGTGAGACCTCTTACCTTTATCACTCATTACAAAGTAGATGTGGCCTCCCGGAACAGGTCCTCCTTTGGATCTACTGTATTAAAGAGTCTTTTTTTACTGAGCCACCCTAGGATAAAGGTGGTAGGGACACTGCCCCAACCACCAAGAAAATATGTACTCACCATAGTGTTCTGTGTTTGTTGTCCACCTCGCCTATATTCTTGCTTCCCACCCTGCTTCACCCATCCTGTATTCCTGGAGGAACTGGTGGATAACTATATACTATGCCATAGGTTTTTTGATGGTTTGGAGCCTCTGTTCCTGTTGTTATAAGGTATATATCTTCTTGTTTTACCAATGATTTCACATACAGAACAGTAGTCGCTTCTCAGTGTGTGCCCCATATATTCTTTTCAGGCAGCCTTTGTTAATTTAGAAACTTTGCTAGAGCAATGTCTCTGCTATTTTAGTCATTGTACATGGTATTTTGGTTGCTGAATTTATTTTGCTATGCAATAATATGCCAATGTATTTGTTGTCTTAACACAGTGTGAGTAGTGTAAGACCTGCTGTACTGTATTAACCACTGTTACACTACCTTCTTTCTGTACCCCTTACTTTTTCCTTCTGCCTACTCTCCTCCATTTCTGACCTGTTCAGCCTAATTTCCTACTCTCCTAATTCTCTCTTATATTGCCCTCTACATTTTTCACTTACCTTCTCTCACTTCTTTTTCAGTTCAGGTTATATTTGTGCTCCCTAAATCTTCAGAAAAGCTATCACGCTAACCTGTGCTCCCTAAAAGAAGAAAATACAAGGCTCCTCAAGTGGCTTCCCATATCACCGTGTATGTGTGTTATATTACTTTGAAAATTGGTAGTTATTGTAATGTAATGTGCGGTGTCACACTCGCAGCCTACAGCGACCATTGTTTCTACTCTCTCTCTGTCCCCTTGCTAGCTACCCTATTTGCCCCTTTTATATTGATACAAAACTATTTTAAAATAAATTATTTGTTCTATTTGTTTTTATTGCTGTACACTCTAACCTAATTTAATGGTTTTGCCACTCCAATCAGCTAAACAAATACGTGAAAAACACTCCCTCTGTTCTATTTCTGTATACATATAACCTAATTTCATAGTATAGCCACTAGGTGGCGCTACAAATGCTCTCATTCACAGATTTGAAGTGAAACTGTAACTCCTAATCCCCGATAAGCTTTTTCAAACCTCCAATAAGCCTTTTCAATTCCCTGTTAAGCTGTTATAACACAAACAGGCTCCTAGTGCACGTTATTATCTCTGTGCATTTAGTTTCACCCCTAAACAAACTTTGGCAGGAACGTAGAGTTTGATGATGTTTTTCTTCTCTGTTTTGTGCTTACCTCTGTGCAGGCCAAAAGCTCATTGTCACTCCTTGAGATTGCGTGTAGTTGATTGTTTCCAAGTGTACTCCCCTTTCTCGGCTCTGCCGGCTCACTCCACTCCCCCTCCTGCCCCCACAACCTCTACACTTATGCCTATGTGACCATGCCCACTCTGATTTCACCCAATTGTAACAGCAATCTACCCTCTCTTTGACTGTCCCTCAGTTATTTCCCCTCCCTTCACTACACTACTCCCTACAATTTTACACTCTACTCTGCACTATTTCTTCCCAACTTACTTCTACCCTACGTACTAAACTTTCACTCTATCATCCACTCTTCACATTACATTTCAACCATGCATACAAAACCTTCACTTGCTCTATCCTCTATAGCCGTATCTCTCTTACACCTCTACCTTCTTCATCTCACATCCCTCCCAAAATTCTCTTACTCCCCCCCTCTTTATGTAACCTCAATATACCACAAAAAAGAATTACCCTCCACTGCTTATATCTACCCCCACCTCTACTTCCACAGTGACATTCTCCTCTTTAACAGGAAACTCTTCCCTGTTATTTGTAATCTATTTTCTAAATCCAATAACTCAGTCGCTACAGGCACCACTATTCCAATACCGAGCACCAAGGAACATAAATACCTATCCTTTCTTCGTTCTCAACTAATCTCCCTCCTCCTTTCTGGTGACATACACCCAAATCCTGGACCCTCAATCATCCACTCCACCAGCAAAAACTTGACTAAGACACCCCTACCCCCAAAAAACTCTACACTTTGCTACGCGTATTCAATAAAATACCTGACTTCCATGCCTGGATCTCCCATAACAACCCAGACATTCTTTCCATCTCCGAAACATGGCTGAAGCCACACATTAGAGACACTGAAATAACCCCACTCAACTATAGACTTCTAAGAAATGATAGACCACAAAAGAAAGGTGGTGGTGTAGCCTTACTCTTCTCCTCCACCTTAACAGTAACTCCCTATACTAAACCCATTCCCCAGTTTGCCACTGCTGAGCTAACTGTGGCCCTCCTCAAAGTTAATAACCAAAAAGGTATATGCATAGCCTCCATGTATATACCTCCAGGGAACAATATCCCTATTCTAGATGATATCCTACCATGGTTCACCTCGAATATAAATAATGAAACCATAATTCTAGGCGATGTTAATGTTAACTGGTCCTCCATAAACTCATCCACACCCTCTCAGAGCATTAACTTATATAACTTTACCCAGCTAATTAACTCCTCGACTAGATTAAATAAAGATAGTACCACAGGCAATATTCTGGATTGGATACTAGTCTCCCACCCTAATTGTATCTCTGACAGTGGTACCCTCCCTGACTCCCTAAGTGACCACCTTCCTGCTTACGCATATCGCTCACCTTCCCCCTTACATCTACAACACAAATACATCTCCACTCATACCTTAAAAGAATTCAGCCCCCAAACTAAAACTAAAAGAGTCAAGTCCAAAACTGTGCCCTGGCTAACCAAGCAGACCAAAGCCGTTATGCACCTATGTGACAAAGCATAAAAATGCTATCAAAAACTTAAATCGCCCATCTCCCTGAGCAAATACAAGCAACTTTGTAATCAGGTAAAAAAACAAATAGCTACTGACAGAAAATCCTATTATTTTAAACTTCAAAATAACCACAAATCTAACCCACAAAAATTCTGGAGTAGTATCTCCTCAGTCCTGTCTCCTGGCAAAAAAAGAAAACCCCTGCCCAAACCCTAACTTTTCTGACCACGCCCTAGCTACTCAATTCAATTCCTTCTTCATTGACTGTATAGCCAAACTTACCTCTTCTTTCCCAAATAATACCACACCCACTACTCCCAATCCAGCCCCCTCAATGTCTAGTAACACCCATCACCCTCCTTTTACTCTTAAGCCTGTTCCTATCCAGACAATAAAAAAACTCTTACTAAAGTTAAAACCTTGTTCTGATGTCCCTGACAATATTCCATCTAACTTCCTCAAGCTAGCTGCCGATGGCATAGCCCTACCCATCTGTATCCTAATAAATCACTCCATCACCTATGTATCCCTCCTTTGCAAAAAAGCCTTCATTATTCCCCTCCACAAAGGGAGTACCAATTTCAGAGTCTCCAATTTTCGTCCAATAGCTATTCTGTCCCCTATATAAAAGATTCTTGAAAAATGCATCCACCTACAACTCTTACCCTACCTGTTAAATAATGAACTACTGACCCCTAACTCAACATGGTTTCAGACCTGGTCACAGCACCACTACTACCCTGCTCTCCTTTCTTGAAATCATTAAATCCACTCGTGATTCTGGCGACATAATATCTACCCTCCTTCTCAACTTATCTAAAGCCTTTGATACTGTATCCCATAATCTTCTCCTATCCAAGCTCTCATCTCAACCTATCCTCTTCTTCCATCAACTGGTTCTCCAGCTTACCTCCCTGACAGAGAATAAGCCATAAAGTGAATAACAGTACTTCCTCTTTTCTCCACACTCCAACAAGTGTTCCACAAGGCTTTATTCTGGGCCTCTTACTATTTAATATTTTTATTAATGACTTCCATCAAAGCATCCCTAGCACTAAACTCATCCAATACACATATGATTCTACTATCATCTGCTCAGCAAAATCTCTTCCTAAACTACTCAATTTAACTCAAGCAGCCTTCTCCTGCACCAAGTCTTGGATGTTAGAAAATCATTTAGCACTCAATGCCTCAAAATCCAAAATTATGATTTTCATCCCCTTTAGAAACACCAGCATCGACAAAGCATCCTTCTCTATCTTCAGCCAAAATAAGACCTCTATCAAAATAGTTCCCTATGCAAAGCTGCTGGGTTTCATTATTGATGATAAATTAAAATTTGATATACATCTACAAACAAATATTAAAAAAAACATCAAAGGCTCGGAATGCTTTACCGTCATAGTCGATACCTTACTCCCTCATCCAAACAACTCCTATCTATCACTTACCTCATTCCCTCTCTCCTATATGAAGCCCCACCCCTTACCAATCTTCAATCAGCCCTTAAATATAAACTATCTTCCTGCTATAATAAAATATCAAAGTTCGCCACAGGATCCAAATCCTCAACTCACCACTGCACCTCACTCCATTCTCTCAATTGGTTGGAACTCCCTGTTGGAACTCCCTATTTGATATTTATTCAGCTAACAACAGCACATAAGCTTATATTTAAACCCTCTAACTGCTCCTCCCTGTCTTCTACCCTAAAAACACATCAGTCTCACAGAACTCTCAGATCCAATAATCATAATCTCATAGAACTTTACAAACCCAAAATTACCCCAGGACAACTTTTACTATCTTTCACCCTTGCCAGGTCATGGAATTCACTTCCCCCTCACATCAGAACCACCCATAATCGCTCAAATTTTAAAATCTTACTTCACTCTCATCTCTCCTCCCTCTGGGAATGCTCCTGCTCTCACCCCTCCTGATACATTTACCCTTTCACTACCCTCTATATCTAAGTCATCCCTAGGCTTCCTCCTATCTCAAAAACATCCTAATAACTTCTTCTTGATCCAGTTGTTTTCTCTACTTTTTTTTCTCAAAAATATCTCTCTCTCTCTAAATTTCCTCTTCTTGATCCAAATTTTTTCTCAAAAATGTCTCTCTATATATATAAATTTCCTCATAGCTTTTTGGTTATTGAATTACATAATTCAAATTATTTTTTTTCATTTATGGACTACTTAAAATGTTTTGTTTCTTTATTATTATAAACATTGTAGTTATGAATTTTAAAATATATTTTTGTAAATACTGAATCATGGAGCTTTTCGCCCCATGCATCCACTGAAAATGGTTTCTTCTAGGTCCAATGGACTTTCCTGGTTAAACTGTAAATAAATAAATATATATATATATATATATATATATATATATATATAGTTCCCTATCAGAAGACTGAAACACTATAAGCCTGAAAATCAAAATCCTGAAAACTATAGACTGAAAGTTCAAAATCCTGAAAGCCCAAAATCCTGAAACTCAAAATCCTGAAAACACAAATAATGCTAATATGTCACTATAAAGACACTAATATCTACCAACTGACCCTGACCCTAACCCTAACCCTAAGGTCCGTCACTATCGCACACTCACCTGACCCGCGCCCTAACCCTAACTCACTTAAACCGCAATAACCCCAATATTTGTCACTATTGCATACATGCCTAACCTGCGCCCTAACCCTAACTCACTTAAACCGCCCCTAACCCTAACATAAAACCAACCGCACACTTACCTGAACCTAACGCATGACCCAACACCACAGGGCTAACAATAGCAAAGCCACAATGACGTCAGTATGTCCATATTGTGTTTTCAGGATTTTGAGTTCAGGATTTTGGGCTTTCAGGATTTTTATCTTTCAGTCTATAGTTTTCAGGATTTTGATTTTCAAGCTTATAGTGTTTCAGGCTTCTGATAGGGAACCATATATATATATATATATATATATATATATATATATATATATATATATATATGTTTTTGTATCTATAGCTACAAAAAATTCTGTGACTGCCTTTCACTTGCAAACAAGATCTGGGGATTTGGGCCAGAGCATCATGGGATAGGGGGTTAGCCTTGAGCCAGTGGAAGCTGTCGAGCTTTAATATTCAGCCAAGTCAGAGCCGTTCTCATCTCCAAACTCAACCAGAAGAATATAGGTGAGATGGACAACAAATATAGAACATTATGGTGAGTACATAGCTTCTTATTAGACTTTCTACACTAAATCCTTCTATTTGTAGGTATTCCATAACCCTATTGCAGAAATGTTTCCATGTCTTGAGGATTCTACACTGCCATTTTTTTCCATTCCTGGCACCAGTGCACCTACCATGATTGGACACTTTTTTTGTCCTGGGACTTGTGCACCCAGCTGTCTTTTTTATTTTCTAACCTACCTCTGTCCATGATATATGCTATATAAAATACAATCTATATGTCAGTGTCGTCTTGGTGAAATTTTGTAAAAACAGGGTCCACCTCTTGAAGGTACTCACTAAGACTTGAGGATGAATTCAGTTCCAGCAATACTACTGTCCTTTGTTTCCTAATTTTATCTCTCCATTTCGAGATTAGTAAGATATTAATCAGGTAATGTTATCCTGTCAGGCATTTTTGATGTGATGGGAGTATTTTATCTAGTACTATACCAGCTGATTGAATATTGACAGCATATGAATAAGGGTTTGTGAGTCATAGAAACTGGATCAGTTTAGGTTACTGAGCTTGTTTATGATCAGGTGTTCTTTCAATTTTCCTATCCTCTTCGTATTGACTATGATTGTCAGTGGTTTTGGAGTTGAGACTGAAAGGGTAGTAGTTTTTGAAAGATGGTCACTTAATATGGTGGAAAGACATGTAATTGAGATAGGTCTGAGAAGTCCACTAGTTATTATTAAACTGAATATCAAACCTTTACTTGTGGCTAAATGTGGTTTTGTCAATGAACTAACTAGTGCCATCCTGGAATTGAGAACATTTTAATGGCCTAACCCTACCCCTTCCTTATGACAGTATGTTTCTCTTCATCCCTGTAGAAAGCTACCACCAGACAGTGGTTTGAGGGGCTTAATACCCACCAACAGGCTCCATATTTGTATTGCCACCCCTTCCCTAATGGACTGTAGAAGTATGCAGCCAGCTCTACCCCACGTTGCCCTACCCACAGAGTAGTCATGTCCTTCCTCCATTGCCCAGCTTTGTCAGGTACTCAAGCCATTACTCAAACTTGGGTAAACTAGGCAGTAGTTAGGACATTATCCCTTTGTACCAGTGGAGCCAGCTGGTTGTCATCAGTTATTGTGAGTTGGTGTATAAACCAGTTGGAGGGATTTTCTTCTGTGCAAGTGTTTTGTCCTTTATTTTAGGGTTACTTGTGCATTGAAGCATGGTCCAGCCACCATTTTTAACTATGTCAGCTATTTATATTTATTAGATATATGTTTTAAATGAAAGTGGTGGAACATTGTCTTGTGTATATTCAGATGTCTATGCTTCAAGGTTGTGTATTGTATTTCTTATGCTATGTACATTTAAGTGGCATATTTTTAATTTATTTGTTGTGTTTTGTTTACCTTGGGTGCAATTTTTACTTGCTATAATTTGATTTTCTGCTCTCCTGTTTACTGGGTCCTGTGTCAGAGGCGTACAATATGATTGTGGTCGAAGGTTAGGGTATATGTTGCTTGCTGTGATGAGTTGTAAGATTGTAAGGCGGTAGAGAACTATACATTTTTTTTATTTAGATGATGGTGTTGATAATGTGACAAATGCTTTAGCTTTCACAAAGTTTATGTTGCTGTTATTTGGTAGTGGTTACTGGTGCTTACGTCAACTGACTGTAATATCCATCATACTTAGTAATATTAGAGTTGTTATTATTTCTATGAGTTTCATGGTTTTATATGTTTTTTGTCTATGCTAGGAGTAAGGAAGTAAGGTTATACCGAGTTATAATAATATCTTCTTTTTTTGGGTTTTTTTTTTTTTACATTGGGTTGTGTTGAGGGCCATAAAATGGAAATTATGTGGGGGTGGGTGAGAATGGGAGAAGGATGAAAAACAAAGTGAAGTCGAGCAAGGATCACCTGTAAACAGGTTTTCCTTTCCAAAACAAAGAATCAAAAGCAGTACTTTTATCTCTAAGCAAGTAAACTGTGTTTGCTTGGCATTATCTTCAGATCGCTGCTCTATTTGGTACTTGATGGTTTGTGTGGGAAATCTAGTAAATTAAAAGTAAGAGATAATCTTGTGTGCTAAATTCTTATATCTTAACTAAAAAATACAGTTTGACCTTATAACAGTGTTGTTGTACTTATCAGTTACGAAAAAGTAGAGAACCTACAGCTGCTATTGCATGCATTAATTTATTACAGTTTATTCAGTGCATGTGCCCAAGCCCATCTACTATATTTGTTCATTATTTTGTGTTTTTAAGCTAGTGTTTATACAGCCAATAACACTTTCAGAACAATATGGAGATTCCACTTTTAAAACAGCTATCACAATTAAAGTTTGATTACAACTGAGGTATCTTCTGTCTCAGTTTTTGATCATTATAAAATGCTGATTGCTATCTGGAAAAATATATGCTTCCTTGCACATTTTACTTTGCATAGACTTTGCGTGTATTCCTTTAGGCAAGGAAATTTTTGTAACCCTCTTTAAAGGACATTTCTTTTTAGGTGTCTTCTGCCTCAGTTTTTGTGCATTATAAAATGCTGATTGCTGTTTGGAAAAGTCGTGTATACTATAAGTTGTGAGAGCAGTATCATTGTCACAGTTCTATAGCTGAGGGCGTCTGAAAGGAAAAAAGTTGTATTGTCAGAAATCAACTATATTATTCTCTCCAACTAATAGCAAAGTTAAAACGGAAAGCCTCAGAAGGGATAAAAAAAGTCTAAGCAATGGGCAAAGAGGTTGCACTGATGTAGTCAATGAGGGAAGAATAATACCTAATCAGTTCTAGATCCCTTTCTGTCAATTCAGGAAAGAAAAATCAAGACTCAAGGTAACAGGTAACTATAAGCACTGAAATGGAAACAAAACTACATGAAAAGATTTCTAATGAACCCTTTTCAGAGGGATATAGAGAAAAATAAAACAGTAAAAGAGTCTTTTTATTCACTTTGAAACAGGAAAAACAACTCAGAGAGACTAAGAAAACAGAGAATCTCCTGTATGCTTTGAAACAGGATAAACTTGAACAGTTGAGTTAAAACACCGGAGCTCTAGGCAGGAGAAAATGGGGTTCTATATAAAATGTTTGCAAAGGAATGGAGCAAGAGCTAAAAATAAGAGCTGCAAGCAAAATAGAGAGTTATTCTTATGTTATAAAAGGGTAGTCCTGTGGACTAGGCTTGTAAAGATTCCAGGGCCATTAGCCTAGTACACACCTATGAACCTATGTTCATAAAGTAAAGGAAATACATGCTACAGACCACCTTCTCAAACTCAGGAAACCCACACAGCCTTCCTGAAGACACTGGAGAGTATGAATGTCTCTCCAAACACCATCATATTGGGTGACTTCAACTACCCAAACATAGACTGGGAACATTACTCAAGCCCCAACACCCTAGCCCAAAGGTTCCTTGAGTTCATAAACTCAAATGCTATGGAACAACTAGTCACCATTCCCACAAGAGGAGAAAATATACTAGACCTGATCATCACAAACATGGGGACAAAATGTTCCACACCGGAAGTATATCCCTCACTGGTGAGATCAGACCATAAATTAATCTCACTGGAGATCCACATCCCGCCCCCACCCCCAGCAAAAAAGACCACAGTGAAGAACTTCTCAAAAGCAAACTTCACACTTCTTAAGACTGGAGTGGTATCCTTCAAGGCCCCCGAGCCAGTGGAAACCACAACCCACGCTGCTGAAACCCTTACAAATGCCTTCTACGAGCACCTCCAGGAATGTATGGATCAAGCAATCCCTAATAAAATCAAGACCCTTTCCACCAAAGGCAGGCGCCCAGTCTGGTGGACTCTAGCCATAAACAAACTCTACAACAAGAGGAGAAAGCTACTACATGACAGAGCAAAATCCCTAAATGGGAAGGCATCTCTGATCAATACTAGCAAAAACTACGATCACTCATAAAATCATCCAAGGCCAACTTTGAGAGGAAAATCGCTAATGACACAAAAGACAATCATAAAGCCTTCTTTAGCTATGTTAGAAACCTGGGTGGAAACTCCCAGATATGCTCAGAATTAGTCCAAAATGATAAAAAATCACTGAACCCACAGACATTGCCAACATACTGGCAGACAGGTTCAGTGCAAATTTCTCCCCTCCCTCCCCCCCAAAAGGAGAAATATCTATCCCACCAGAGTCTAGCCTCCCAAACATCTCAGATGCCCAGGTGAGAGCTGCTCTCTCTAAAGCAAAAACACAGCATCAATGGGACCGGACGGTGTCCCCGGCTGTGTGCTACACGAACTCAATGAGGAACTAAACCCACACATAAGGCTGCTGTTTAATCTTAGCCTTACTACAGGATACGCACCCAAAGAATGGCGACGGCAACTGTGGTCCCACTCCACAAAGGCGGTGCTTCTACGGACCCTGGAAATTACCGCCCCATAAGCTTGACGAGCCTTGTCTGCAAAGCTATGGAGAGGATCATAATGGAACTCATAAATAAAACATTGGGGACCTACAGACACTGGATCCTACCCAATTTGGCTTTGTCAAGGGCAGATCCTGCCTCTTGAACTTGGTCGACTTTTGAAACAGTCACTAAGGCCATTGATGAGGGTAAGGCAGTTCACACAGCCTACCTTGACCTAGCAAAAGCATTCGACACAATACCCCACTCGGGCATCATAGAAAAGCTCACCAGCTTAGATGTAAACCCATATGTCACAAGATGGGTTGCAAACTGGCTCAAGGACAGAACACACAGGGTTAGAGTTGCTGGTGCCATGTCAGACTCTAAGCCGGTCACGAGTGGTGTCCCACAGGGCTCAGTCCTGGACCCATCTTGTTCGGCATTTATTTTTCTGAAGTGCAGGCAAACATAGGGGGATTGTGGCTGACAAAATTTGCAGATGACTGCAAACTGGGCACCATAATTGACACTCCATCAGACACAGACATCCTCCAGAAAGGTCTCATAGAAATGGATAACTGGTGCCAGAGCCATGGCCTTAAGCTAAATGCCAAAAAATGTATAGTCATACCCTTTGGGAAAAACAAGGTAACCCCTAATTACCACATAGGTGGTAATCCATTAAACACGGAAGAAGTTATCAGGGACCTGGGGACCCAAGTTGACAGTAACCTCTCTTTGACACTCACATTGCCAAAGTGGTTAGGAAGACCTTCTACATTGCCCACCTGATCATGAAGGGATTCACATCCAGATCAGGAGAGGTCATTGTACCCCTGTACTCTTCACTTATCAGACCAATGATTGAGTACAACGCCCCATTCGGAATGTACCTTACCCGACACCTGCAGCAGTTGGAAAGACCCCAAAAGGTCCTCACCAAAAGGATAAAGGGGCTCAAACATATGTCATACAATGCCCGACTGAAGAAACTCCAGCTCTATTCAGTCGCATACCGTCTGCTCAGAGGTGATCTGTGCCTGACATACAACGCCATGTCCAACCCGGAATTAATGGACATGCTCCACCTCAAAAAATCCAAATCCACCAGAGCCACGAGAGCAAGAGACTTAAACCTCAACAAGGATATAAATAGGACGTGCTGGAGGGACAGATTCATCACCCAGAGACTCCCTACACTGTGGAACAGAATCCCAGTCCATGTGAGGCAGAGCCCCTCACCGACTCTGTTCAAGAGAAATCTTGACGAGTGGATGGGAGATCGTAGGTTTACCCCGGGAATCATCTCTGTATCACTGCTGGACAGAGGCACAGCAAACTAATGGGTATAGTATTCTCATCCTAAGGGGTGGTGAAAGCCACACACACTCTGGCTAGGCTTATAAATGCCCTAGGGCAGATAGCCTAGTATGAACCTATGAACCTATGAACCTATAAGACAAAGAGACCGAACAAAAGTGTAGCTGGTTCGGCCAGCGTCATGGGTTGGTACTTTGAACCAGCGCTCCACCCCTTCTGCTCTTCAAGTGAAGAGCAAAAAAAAAAAGTTGAGCCTGACATTGTAGGCAGTCAGCTTATTACAGCTAAATTTACACCCCACCCTACCCCCAGCTCTTCCAATGAAGAGCAAAAAAAAAACAAACAAACAAACAAAAAAAAGGATGTTGCTTTTATTGGCACACCAACCAGGTGGCCAGATGCACGACATGCCCCACTTCTCTCATCCCAGGCATTCAGGTCCCATTTCTGTGCCTTGCCTCCAACCCACCTTCAGCACTGCTTGCACAGAGCACTACAGCACTTCTGTTTTAGTTTAAAAAAAGTTTCTCCTTTTTAAACTGTAGCAAACAGTTCCTACAGTTTATATACTGCCTGCATGGAATACTACCGGATTCATGTTTTAGCAGGAACAAATCTTACTTTTAAACTGTAGCAAACTACTTGCTACAATGTAGCTACAGTTCAGGCCAAACACAGAGTGCTACAGCACTCAGGTTTCACCACCAGTGCAAAACCAGCCAGTATTACATTAACAAAATATCAGAATTGGTTGTTCGTGCTGACCTTATGCGCCTGAGACAGTTTCCTCTCTCATCTCGCCATAGCTACGCTACTGAAACTGAAGCGAAAAGAGCCAAAATTTGGTTGTACAGTGGATATAAAAAGTTTACACACCCGTTAAAATGCCAAGTTTTTGTGATATAAAAAATTGGGACCACAATAAATAATTTCAAAACTTTTCCCACTTTTAATGTGACCTATATAGCCTGTACAATTCAATTGAAAAACAAGCAAATCTGTTAGGGGAAAAAAATTTAAAAGACTAAAGACTGAATGCTGTAATTAAATCAAAAGTTGCTTCAACAACGTATTAGTTTAAGGGTGTGCACACACAACAACATATTAGTTTAAGGGTGTGCACACACAACAAAGTATTAGTTTAAGAGTGTGCACATTTATGCATCCAGCATATATTAGTTTAAGGGTGTGCACATTTATTCAGCCAGCATATTGTACATTTTTTATTTTTTATATTTTTTCATCTAACAGATTTATTTGTTTTATAATTGAATTGTACAGGTTATAGGTCACATTAAAGGTGGGAAATGTTTTGAAATGATTTATTGTCATTTTTTTATATCATAAAAACTGTATTTGGACAATGAAAAAGATTTCCTGCATGATACAGCAACAGTAACCCAAAACTCGAAAGAGATGTCTATATAAAAACTGAAAATTATGACTTAATAAGAAATTATGAGGTGAAAATCAATACAAGGTAGAAGTTTGTGAAAACAATTTGCAAGAAGTGCTAACACAGAAAAAGAGTGGAGATAAACTGAAAAATAATTACTCTTGAGTGAGGACATCTAGAACAAAAGTGATTGTAAAGAATAAGACAGACAGGAAAATTCTGAGACTGAGACTATTTCTGAATGCATTTAAAGGTGGAGTCTGAACTCAGGAATTTGTACACCAAGAAAACAGCACGACTGATATGTTGTACTCTGAGATACTTTTGCACTGCATGGGCAACATAAATAAGGGAAAGGAAGTCAAATGGTAGTAGGGAGAGAGGAACTTAAAAGAAAAGAGAGCACTTTGGATGTCTATGCTAATAATAAAAAAATGGGTAAAACATAACGTGATGTACCTTTTGCTGGGCAAGAAAGCTGCAGTGCCAGTATTTTAGGGAATGAAGCTACTTCAAGGCAGGTTACTGAAGAAAATAATCTTGAGTTAGTAAGTAAGTAAGCATAAACAAAATAATGTGCAGATGATTTGTATAGTCATGGAAACATGTCCCTCAGAACAGTCAAGCTGAATCAGAAGGGCAGGGTGGAGGAACACAACGCCGAGGAATTCAAACTGCATACTAGCACTATATTATACAGTGGATCAAACATGAAAAACTCTAGCTAAACAGCAAGTTTAACATGAAGAATGTATTGTAGTTCTGCTGTACCCATCTGTCTAGAAGTCTATAAACAAAGTATTTTAAGAATAACAGATAGGAAGATTAGTAAAGGTTATCCAGAAATTCTGCAAACAGCCATGTGTTCAGACAACAGAAATGGCATGCAGGGTAAAATGCATTTCAGTGTTCCCTAGGAAAGAAGACTTATGTGGAGCTTGTAAAGAGATGGAAGCCAGTTGTTTTTGTGTACCTGAACACATTGCTGGAGATACATGGGAAACTTGCAGGATGAGTTAGAAGGTGTGGCACTAATACAGACTCCAGTAAAAGGAAAGTTTCGGTTAAGGAACAGGACAGAATTTGTATAGCTGTCTTGCACCATTAATTCGATTCACTATCAGTTTGACTGTTTCAGAAAAGAAAAGTTATGTTGCAGACGTATAGGATACTAGAAACTTGAACACAGGATATAAAGTAAATATTAGAGCAATGGCTTAAGGGAGACATATTAGTAAAATCTGTTTCCACTGGAAATCATATATTATGTTATTGAGGACTGACTATACATCATAAGTCCAAAACACCTCATTTTGTGCTGGGAAGACGAGAGCTGTGACATGCTGAGTCTGTAAATTTGATATAAAGTCTTGTACAGTTGAAATCTAATAACGTGCTGGTTGTGGAAGATGAGTATGTGACTCTGATTTTATTCATTGCTACCTCTAATTTTGTTCTCAGAAAATTTGGACTGTGGGAACATTCTTACAGTAATTAGCCAAATCACAAGGTCTTAAGTCCTAATTGCTCTTGTACAAAAGAGAGCAGCGTGGAGGGATAAATACAGGAAATTAGTTTCTCTCTAAAACAGTATCTGAAAGGATTATTTGGAAGCATGGAGGGAGAGAGGGTATAATGGAAGCAATCCTGTGTTATGCAACCTATGCATTATACTTTCTGAAGTACCCATTTTCAGAGCTGACGATAAGACCTGAGAGAGGCCTAGAGCTGTTGACTTTCCTTGTGCACTGGGAGAAGCCTCCAGCCTCAAATTTTCTTTTTGGTTATAAGGCAGCCTATATCCTGCAAGGGCTGTGTGTGGACTGGATACTGTTATAAAAGCAGTAGTCTATTTTGATACTGCAAAAGCCTAATGTTTTCAGTTGGTGGAATTTAAATATACATTAGTTCTGTGCATGTCAAATCTTCATTGTTTTCTTGAAACTTAATGCATACACATACCCACACATGTATATGTATATACATTACATATAGGTTCATAGGTAAGTACTAGGCTATCTGCCCAAAGGCATTTATAAGCCTAGCCAGAATGTATTGGCTTTCGCCGCCCCTTTAGATTAGTTCCCTGTGCCTCTGTTCAGCAGAGCCACTGAAGTGATCCCCGGGGTAAACTTTCTGTTTCCCATCCACTCGTCAAGGTTTCTCTTGAAGAGTGATAGCGAGGAGCTCTTCCTAATGTAGATTGGAATCTTGTTCCAAAGCGTGGGAAGTCTCTGAGACAGGAATCTATCCCTTCAGCACGTCCTATTTATTGTTGTGGTGAGGTTTAGATCCCTAGAGCATATGGCACGAGGGGATATGGTTTTATTTAGGTGGAGCATGTCCATCAATTCTGGGTTGGACATGGCCTTGTATGTCAGGCAGAGATCACCTTTGAGTAGGCAGTATGCAACCGAAAACAGCTGGAGGTTTTTCAGTCGAGCTGCATAGGGCATCTGTTTGAGGCCAGTGATCCTCTTGGTGAGGTACTTCTGTGGTCTTTCCAGATGTTGCAGGTGTCTTGTAAGATACATCCCAAGTGGGGCATTGTACTCTATGATGGGTCTGATGAGTGATGACTAGAGGGGCACAATGACCTCTTTTGATCTGGATGCAAACCCTTTTGTGATTAGGTGGGTCACATGGAAGGATTTTCTAACCACTTTGGCAATGCGATTATCAAAGGAGAGATTACTATCTACTTGGGTCCCCAGATCCCTTATTGCGTCTTCCATATTTAGGGGACTACCACCTGTGTGGTAGTTTGTGGGTAATTTGTTTTTTCTAAAGGGGATTACTATGCACTTTTTGGCATTTAGCTTGAGGCCATGATTTTGACACCAGGTATCCGTCTCAGTGAGACCCTTTTGGAGGATGTCTGTGTCAGCCAGAGAGTCAGTTATACCCCTAGTTTGCAGTCGGCTGTGAATGTGGTCAGCCGTAGTCCTCCTGTGCTTGCCTGTACCTCTGAGAAGTATATGCTGAACAGGAGAGGTCCTAGAACTGAGCTCTGGGGAATGCCACTTGTTACCGGTTTAGAGTCAGACCTAGCTCCCACAACTCTCACCATGTGGGTTCTGTCCGTGAGCCAGTTGGCAACCCATCTTGTGATGTAGGGGTTTATGTTCAGGCTGATGAGCTTGTCTATAATACCAGAATGGGGAATGGTGTCAAAGGCCTTTGCAAGGTCTAGGTAGGCTGCGTGTACAACCTTTCCCTCGTCTGTAGCCTTGGTAACTGTCTTAAAGAAGTCCACCAGGTTTAGGAGGCATGATCTGCCCTTAACAAACCCGAACTGGGTAGGGTCCAGTGTTTGGAGGTTCCCAATGTCTCTGTTAATGAGTTCTATGATGATGCGCTCCATAGCCTTGCAGACCAAGCTACTTAGGCTTATAGGGCGATAGTTCCTGTGGTCTGTTATGGCTCCACCTTTGTGGAGCGGAATAACCATTGTTGTGCGCCACTCTATGGGTACATAGCCTGTGGAGAAGCTGAGTTTGAACAGTGTGTTTAGAAAATATAAACTGTTGAATTCACCATGCAACCAATAACCATCCGTTAGAAAACGTTCAAATTCTTTTATTAGTCAGTAACAGAAGGATAAGCGCTTTCACGTGCGCACCCGCACGCTTCTTCAGATCTAACATTTTAAATTCAAGATATCCTTATATATAAAACTAGAAACACATAATTGAATGCAATTAAACAATTCATATCAATTTAACAATTAAACGCTGTCATTCACTAAGCTTAAAGTGCTACGCCAAAATTTAACATATCATAGCTTCAAACGCAACAATATTGCAAAAATGTTGCAATCTGTATCTAGACTTAATAAATAAACTTAAGTAAATTCTTATTAATAAAACAGGTGACATATATTCCTCCCTCTGTATATAAAAAATACATATATTTATATAAACACAATGATAAAAGAAATTGCATGATGTTGAACTCATGTATAAAAATACACTTAACGTATTGAGACCAATAATGCATTTTCTTAACCTCTCATCAAAATTTCATAGGAAACCTGTTTAACTTATCAAATAATAAAACTGGAAAAACCATCACTTACTAAATACATCAAATTAAAAATAATTAAGAAATAACTGATGTATATGAATAATATATATAAAGCATATAAAAATAGCTTAAATATTTCTTGATTCATAAACATATTTAATCAATATAAAAACATCAATATAAAAACATCAATTTATACTCAACAGTTAATTCATATACTAGACCTTGCATCATATTCAACTAATAGATGATGACAATGAATATGAAAGTATAATAAATGTATGTAATATTTATGTGGTTTAAATTAACAGATGCTTCACAAATATAGCCATCTATCATATAAATAATGGATAATAGCAATGTGTATAAAAGTATGGTAAATATACACATTACTTATAGGATCTGGATTCTAGAACTGGTTTCAAGGAAACATATCTATTCAGACCTGGTGGAAGATGTGCCCCTAATTTAAGAATCCATTTTACTTCAACTTTGGCTAGATGATTCATACTGTCACCCCGCCTTGGATTAGGTTCAACTGCCTGTAATACCCTGAAACAGAATCTATGGTCAATGCATGTAATAATATGTCTGGCTAAAGCATTTAATTCATTTTTCTTCCTAATATCGTAAACATGATCATAGATTCTGTCTCTGAACCTTCTCTTCGTTAATCCTATATAAAATGCTTCACATTGCAAACATGTTGCCAGATATATCAAATTCATCGTGTTACAATTAGCATATGTCTTTGGTTCAAATTTAAATCCACTAAGTGGATGGTAAAAAAACTGTATTTCTGTGATGTATTGGCACATATTACAACCACCACAGGGAAAACTCCCTTTGTTCAAATGTTCCATCTGGTCAACATATCCTATCCTATTATCATCCCGGTTGAAAATCTGTTTAAGATTATCACAATTTTTAAAAACGAATTTTGGTTTATCTCCCACTATACATCTAATAGAGTCATCCATAGTTAAAATATTCCAGTTCTTAGAGATAATTTTCTTTAACTCATTAACATCATTGGTATATTTCATTGTGTAACTCAACCTATTATTATTACATGCTGAATGACGTGAGTAGGAGACACCATAAAATTGTTTAAAGCTGTTCCTATTTCCATCATATTTATCAATGGTGGACTCTGTTAGCCCTAAGGTGGCATTCTTGATTTCACGAACCATGTTTGGATCATAACCCCTATCTACAAACAATTGTTCCATGGCATCAGCTTCCTTCATCAATGTATCATTCTCTTCACAAATCCTGGTCAGTCTAATGTATTGACTCTTAATAATACCAGGAAAGGTATGTCTAGGATACATACTATTGAAACTTAATAAAGTATTTTTCCAACAGGATTTCCTATAAAGGGTCGAAACTATCTTGTTGTGCTCATTAAACATTAGACTTACATCTAAAAATTCAATCCTTTCTTCAGAGTATTCTGCAGTGAACCTCAAAAATTCAGTGGTCGACTCAAGATGATGAAGGAGACCTTGACATTCTAAACGAGTCCCTTCCCATAAAATAAGAATATCGTCTACAAATCTCCTGTATAACTTGATCTTTCCAAACAATTTGTTATTAAATAAGTGATGCTTTTCCCAATAAAACACTACTAAATTCGCATAGGTGTTAGCACATGGGGTGCCCATGGCGACACCCCAAAGCTGTAAGTAGTGTTTCTTACTAAACAGAAAAATATTGTTCTGTAATACCAATTCTAAGAGTTGACAGACAAGAATTTGTCTGTCAACACTGAAGTTGGTCTCACTAACCATCACTTCTCTAATGGCTTGTACACCATAATCATTCGGTATACAGGTGAAAAGATTTTTCACATCAAGTGCCACTAACAGGAAACTTTTTTCATTATTCAAATCAAGTTGTATTTGTTGAATATCATTTAGCAACTGATATGTGTCCTTCAGTACAGTTGGAATAGTATCCACTATAGGTCTTAATAATTTTTCTAAAAAAATGGATATGGTGGAGGTAGCCCATCCTCTACCGGATACTATCGGACGCATTGGAATGGGGAATATATTTTTGTGGATTTTAGGTAAACCCTTCACACATGGTACTAAAGGATGTTCAATATAGAAAAAAATCATATGTTTCTCTGCTTATCTGCCTACACATTAGTAGGTCGTAGAGCGTGTCATGAATATTCTTGATTATTGCATCTATATCACCAACATTTAATTCTTTATAAGTATTACCATCTTGTAGTAGAACTTCCATGTTACTCACATAATCATTGGTGTCAAGTAAAACAATTCCCCCTCCCTTGTCGGCTGATTTGATAATTATCTGGTTATTCATGCGTAAAGTTCTAAGAGAAACAACCTCAGTACTACTTAAATTATAAAACCTATTTTTCTTGTTGAACATAGAATAATATGAATAAAAATCTCTCTCACAGAGCCTAATAAAACATTCAACAGTGGACGGCATTAATGGTGTAAAACAACTTTTGCGTTTAATTATATTAGGCAAAACAGTATTATCTTTCGATTCATTACTATTTTTAAAAAACAATTTTAGCGTGACAAGACGTTCAAACAACCTTAAGTCAATAAAAGTCTCATTTAGTCTACTAGGTTGCAACGGAATAAAGCTTAGTCCCTTATTTAACAACATAATATCAGAATCAGATAAAATATAGCTGGAATGATTAAAAATTAAATAATTCAATTGTTTGTTGATCTCTTGTGACTGTACCTTTCTTGTGAGAATTTCCTTTTCTTCGGGCCCCTGCTGTGCGAGCGCCCTCTTACAAAGTTTGTTTGCTTTATTGGAAATGGAAAAAAAACGTATATCATTCATATTATTGGTAGTAGTCTTCTGAACAGCCCCTGACCTAGGGTCATGGGTTTGAATTCTAAGTGCTTGTTGGTTGGGTGGTGGAGTCTCAAAAGAACTGGCATTCGAAGTGCCAGCTATCGCGTTAATAGGCAAGTCAATAGCATCATCTCTGGTCATAACCCCATTGGCTCCATCTGTAAGAGCAAACTGTGTTTGTATTGGATCATCAGCTGTTGACATCAATGGTTCCGCAATGTTGATGTTAGTTGCCACAGCTACCGAAGGAGCGGAATCCCTCATAGTTCTCGGCCAAACAAAAATGTGACCTAATGAGAAATCATTGTGATCTCTCAAAAGTTTCCGTTGTTTTATAAGTTGCAGCTTATCACTAAACATGTTGATTTGTGTCTGTATATTACTCATTCTCCTAGCACAGTAGTCAGTGTTAAAATGACCACAGATATCTTTGTGCACGGACTCAACATGTTTCTGCAGTTCAGTCTCTAATGGAGCAAAATATTCAAGCAGTAATTTAATATATTTGAAGCCAAGCTCAATATTAAGATCCTGCCATTTCTTAAGCAAAGCAGGATGACGTTCACCATATGTTGGCATACATAAGACCCGCATGCCTCTAGGTATTACTCGGAAATGCAAGCAGGCTTCCAAATGTTTTCTTTGCCATGAGTATCGCTGCAATTTATATAGGTCATTCTCAAATTCTTTAGAAATATTATTAAATTCTAATGTATTGTCATTGTTAGTTGATGAAAAATTAGTGCTCACTGGATCAGATAAATTCAGAGTCAATAAAGGGTTCTCTCGTTCATGGATAAAATTATCTCAATTCATACCATTTGCCCTCGCCTCTGGATTGTAGTCAAGTTCTACATTCACCCAATCCCAATCCCTCAGAGCCACACACTCCAGGGATCTAAACCTCGTCATCACAATAAACAAAACATGCTGGAGGGATAGCTTCCTGACCCAGAGACTCCCCAGACTCTGGAATAGACTGCCCATACATGTCATGGCACCTCTTTGGCCCTCTTCAAAAGGAACCTTGATGATTGGATGGGAGAATTGAAATTCACCCCAGGGATCATATCAGTCACCCTGCTAGACAGTGGTCCAGGGAAGTAAATAGTGTGGGAAGAAATAGCCAGGGAATTGTTATGGCTAGGCTTGTGTAGGCCCTAGGGCCGATAGCCTAGTACCAACCTATGAAACTATGAGTGGTTTTTGGTTGACATGAGATTTGTTGACTCAGTTTAGTCATTTAATCAACTCCCATTTAAACGACTGTGGAAATGCTACAAGAACACTTCTTCCACTCCTGCAGGACAGTTATTAGAAGTGGTTTACCATGAAAAACTCACCGCTCCAAAGGTCAGGTCCAGCTATGCAAATCCCTCATGTTGACAGTCGGAATGTTGAATACCGGCATTACAGATTGTCCAAACTTTCCCTCCCTTCCGGACCCATGTTAGTGCCTGTTCCTGGGTCTGGAGCAGTAGGGAGTTTCGGTGTTTAGCATCATATTCATGCATTTCAGTATTCAGCATTCCGACATTCGAGGAAAGGTTGCTTTGATATGTACACTCAACCTATGAAGCGATGAGAATTTAATAGTAGACAGAAGTTTTAGTGATTCAGGGTTTTGTGATTGTTTAAGCATGGTTGGAGGTTCATCTAATATTTAAGGTGTTTACCTCACAAACATATGGTACAGGATTTGGTTCTCATGAAAGGGAAATGAACCTATAAACCTATAAATCGTTTACCTATATACTCTATATAGGTTCATAGGTTCATAGATTCATAGATTAGTACTAAGCTAACTGCCCTTGTGAGCCATTTTAAGCTTAGCCAGTTATCCCTTGTGAGACTCAAACCATGCACCTTGTGTTTGTAAGGCAAACACCTTAACCATTAGACCACCCTATCATGTATAGTATCTTGTACGCATATTAGTAGGACGCATGTTTTGTTACTCATGGCTTTACCTCTCACAAAACATGTTCTCTACCACATATTTATTTTATCAGAATTGTTTTTATTTTAGAAGAGGATTTTTTGTTAGCTTTGTATCCTAACATTTGTTTCAAGTTACAGCAAGTTTAAAATATGAAAAACTGACTTTTTTTATATTCTGCCCCTTTTTAGAAAAGTGCAGTGCATATATGTTCAAGTAACAATCACTCTGTAGACATATTCAAGTTAATCAACTTGTTTGCTGACTGTTACCCGATGTTGTTTCTAAAAGGTATTCATAATACTTTAAGAAATGTGAAAAAGATTGTTCTTTGTAATTTGTTTATCATTGACAAAAAGCTTAATATTAATATGTATGAAACTGATACCTAAGGTTTTTTTAAACATATTCTTATAGAGCTGTTGTATCTGAAACAGCAGATAACCGATGTAATAACATAATTTAGTGTATGCCAAAACATTCTTAAACGAGGTGGCTAAAAAGTAAATATTTGAACAATGTCATATATTTAAAAAATAAATAAATAAATAATGTTGACAGTCTAACGTTAAAGCTATATGTAGAGCATGAAGGAGAAAACATGAATGATCACTATTGTTAAATATGTCAAGTTATATCCCTAATTTACAGCTAGTAATATGCCTTAACACATCAGTTCATATTTGTGAAATAATGATATTTAATGGGGAATTCGTAAAGGTTACAGTGAATTGTATATGATGTCTACATCCCACAGTAAACTTTTCAATGTCAAAGACAGCCTTAATAAAGTGCATTAGCAAGAATATGTGCAGCACCACATAAGGCTGTTTCCATGACCATTCTGTATGCTAATGTAGCAGTTGAGGGACAGGCATGTGTTGATTAGACACATTCTGCTTAGCCATGTGCTGTCTCCCCAGAACTGCCTCCAGCAAGGCATCTATGCAGTAAGCGATTTGTTAAATTGCTCAGGCGTGTAGATCACCATGACATCTCCTACCATGTCACAGTAGTTTGGCCTTGTTCATCCATCACTGTAGAGGTAAGTGCTGGGGAGTTTAGGGTTATGGTTTACGAGGTATGTTAGTGAGTATCTGCTTGGGAGGTAGCAGTAGGGGAATTAGTGAGTTCAAGTATGTGTAAGTGCCTGAGCTCACGTACTGTAGAAATCATGATAGTTAACATACAATAACATAACCCAAATAAACATAACAATTATATAAACATTCATGAGTGCCTGTAACTAACACTAAATCTGAATAAAGTAACAAAATATAAGTCCAGACTGATGTAGGTCTCCAGAAAAGACTGAGGAGGGCACATAGGTAGGTGTGTGTGTGTATGTGTGTGTGTGTGTGTGTGTGTGTGTGTGTGTGTGTGTGTGTGTGTGTGTCTGTGCACGCGTGTGTGTGTGTGTGTGTGTGTGTGTGTGTGTGTGTGTGTGTGTGTGTGTGTGTGTGTGTGTGTGTGTGTGTGTGGCTTGAGGAAGCTGCCATGCCTGTACACACACCTATACTAAAGAGCATACTCTACAACATTGAGTGGGGGACCACTAGCCCCCAAGGATCATAACGTAGGACTTGTACCCTTTTACTACTTCTTCTTTTGACTTTTCCTGGTTGGGGTCACCACAGCGGATCACTTGTCCACTCATAATTGGCAGTGGAGTTTTACGGTGTTGAGTTGCCAGCCTGGCACCCAACCTGCCACAGAAGGCACACATGTATGCACTCATGCCTAGGGCCAATTTAGAGTGTCCAGTCCACCTACAGCATGTCTGTAATACCACTGCTAACAGTATGGGAATAGGGGGTGAGGGAGCCACTAGATACCAGGATGTACTCTAGACCTGTGTACTTTAACAGCACTTAAACCAATACAGAATCCACTGAGGTGGGAGGACCTACAGTACTCTAGGGAGTGAAAAATATAACATGGGACTGTGACCTTCTAGGAAGAGAGACATGGGGACTTTCGGTCAATGATTGGAACAGATTAGGAGACTGGTGTGTGTGTGTGTGTGTGTGTGTGTGTGTGTGTGTGTGTGTGTGTGTGTGTGTGTGTATTTAAATGTGTACTTGTGTTTGTGTGGGAGAGTGACTGAGGGAAGGGATGGCTGTGCTTACACAATGCATCTGCCCCAGTTAACTACCTGTGAAAGTGCTGATTTGCATGTTGCAATAGTTAACTGTGATTCATATGCGTGCCAGTGAGTTGATAATTAGGTTTGTCCTCATTGCAGCTAACATGTCTATGAATCACAAAATACTGCACCGTGTTAACATGCCCATTTTACCTCAAACTTTAATGAGAAGCAGTAGAGATTTCATGAATCCCTTGGTTAGTGTTTACTCACTGTAGAACTCATTGTAGATCACATGGTAACAAACTTAGTTTTTTTTATTAATATTTTGCATTCATCACTTCATCAAGAAGTTAATATACTTTAGAAGAATGCAAAAGTTAAATAGAGCCGGATAATACACAGTGTTGTATTACTGTCACAAGAAACATTACAATACCAGAAACTGATAGAGAATTGTGATCAGGCCGACAATTTTCCTTTTCAAGGATAATTTGGGCATCCATGTTCAGAACACATAATAAAGATTATGATCAGTGACCTGATCATGATTCTGTGTAGTGCATGCAGGTTTATCTGCCCCATGTACTACTGTTTACAGCATTGTCATATAGACAGCAGCAGACCAAGCAGCTTTTCTCAAGTACAGATGGGGGTGGAGTCAAAGGAAGAAAGTTATGGATGGTGTTTAAACATTGCTGTAATTCATTTAAAATAATTAATGTAAGAGCAGATTTTGCATTGATTTGGATTTTCTGAACAATAAGAGGAGTAGAACTGTATTTCTGGCATATTTGACTGACTGTAATCTTTAATGAGACAGAGTACTTGGGTTCAGTTGAGAGGCAAGGAAAACCCTAGCAGATGTCCCAGTCATAATGCTTAGGGAGGTGTGTGTAACGATTAATGTGATGATGTCACTCTCGCCTTTATTCTCACTGATGGGTCAGATCCAATCCATCTCATCTGTCTCGGACACTTCAAAAGCTTGAGGCCTTCAGCAAAGCTCATGGGCATTTTTCCTTACCCATAATGCAACTTCCTATTTTCCCCAGATTTTGTTTGTCACTCTGCGAAGGAGGTTCTGAAGCAAGCTCTGGACTAAATCCTTTCACTTTCAATACTTATCTTGTTAATGCTATTACGATTTATTAAAATGTATTGTACTTTATTGTAGTTTATTATATATAAGTTTATTTATATATATATATATATATATATATATATATATATATATACACACATATATATATATATATATATATATATATATATATATAATATGGTTCCCCTTCAAACCATCGAACATTTAAAACATCAAAGTTCAGATCATCGAGACCAGAACATCGAGTTTTAAAACATCGAAGGTTTGAGGGGGAAGAAAAAGGTAAGTGTAGGTGGGAGAATGTTTGTGTTTTTGCAGGGCACCAAGGTGCCCTGCATACTGTGTGTGTCTATGTGCCATCTGTGTGATGGCACTACAGATAGGGTATGGAAAATCTCCCGTTTAGGGCTTCTGCATATAGCGCTAAACGGGAGATTTCCCTTTACTCCACTGTAGTGTGGTCTCGGAGTTGGAATATTAAAGTAGGGGGGTGTGGGGTTTTTTTTGGTTACACCTGTAACCTTTGATGTTTCAAAATTCGATGTTCTGGTCTCGATGATCAGAATTTCAATGATTTGAAATTTTGATGGTTTGATGGTTAGAAGTGGAACCATATAGATATATATATATATATATATATATATATATATATATATATATATATATATATATATATAGATATATATATATATATATATATATATATATATTTCCTTACCCTGTTTTTCTTTGATTTAGAGTGAGGGTTAGCCCTTTACTTTCTCTCATTAGAGGACGTCTAACTAATGTTCATTTAAGTTAAAGGACATTTACCACTCCTTTTCTATCTCTTTCTTATCATCCAGTTTTAGTTAGAGAGCGCTTTCTTAACAAAAAAATGGGGGTTTTCTCCCTTGTCTTTTCAATGTTGCTTCTCTGTCCATTTAAATTAGAAGTCTTTCTGGTGTGTCTGTGTGAGTGTGTATTTCTTCCTTTTTCTCTTAGTTGTTAAAATGTCACAAAAACAGGAAGGGAAACCTCTTGGTTTCCAAAAGTGTGAGCAGTGTGGAAAAAAATATCCCTCAGTGATTCACACACTTTGTGTGTGTATTGCTTGAGGCCTCCACCTCCAAGAGTCATGCTCCATATACCATGGTTTCAACCAGAGGGCTCTTATGGAGCGCAAAATAAGCTTACTTTGAAGGGACTGTTAAAAACTCCCTTCTCTGAGGCTATATCAGCTGAGTCTGCTACCAAATCTAACAAGTCTGGGAAATCTCAAAAATGTACTTCTTCGGTGCCAAAGTCCTCTTTGGAGCTGAAGCAAAAAGCTCCTAAACTGTTGGCTCCAACAGAACCCTCAGAGCAGTCAATCATCATTGGATCCAAGACTCTGTCAGAGCAGTTGGAACTCTCAGCTCTAACATCTTTGGCACCTGCATAATTCACTTATTGGAGCCATTCACCTTCACTGGAACCAAGACCTTCCCAACACTCATTACCCTTTTTGACAAAGTCAAGATCTCCTACCCTTTCTACTTGGTCCTCCTCCGATCCATCCCTTGCTTTCAGAGCCAGAAGATTCCGATGTCCCACTTGTGTCTGTATCAGATCCGGGACGCATAGGTTCTTCTGATCTGATGTCTGCCCTGAGTGTTTCTGTCCAGTCAGATCAGTAGACCTCTAGGACATGACACTTTCTGGTTGGGTCTGCAGAGCTGGTTTGGATCTCAACGGATCCGATCCTGCTTCTGGGGGCTATAGCACAGGTGAGCTCAGCTCCTACCTCTGCTTCAGAGCTTCTGTCTCCTGCACTGACTGGAGATTCCTAAGGCCCCGACAATCCTTTTGTTAAATCCGGGGTGTTCTTCAGAGCAGGGACAAATTACCTTTAAAGTCATGAGGAGGGTTTACACTGCATCCCAGTCTAAGACACAGCCTTTCTCGGATCTTCCTTCCAGTTCTGCACAGGTGTCTTTGTATTCTCACATACCCTCTCTACAAGACTGGAGAGACTCCAGGCCTCAGGATGTCCAACTGGGGACAACACCTTCTTCTGAAACTTCCCCAGAGTATCCCACTGAGGAAGTCCCTCAGAGGACCTGCAAGCGAGAGCATCTTAACTCCCCGGAGGAGTCTGCCGCATCCGATACTGACCATAATGAGGCAGAAGAGTCCCCATGGTCAATTCCTGAAGATGTCTCCTTTGGAGACATCCTGGAAATTTTAAAGCAGAGAGGTGATTGGCAGTCCACACCACCTTCAGCTGAGGAGTCGGCATCCCTGAAGACTTTTGGGTCTCGCCCTTTAACCTCTTGGGTGACCCCTCCTTCCAATTAGCTTATTGAATTAATCTCTCAGAAGGCTTGAGAGACCCCAGCTTCCATATAACCTTCTCCTAGGAGGCCAAATAAGTACATTACTGCCCCAAAATTCAAGTTGTTCTTAACAAAAGGTGTAGCAGTGGATGCCATGGTCATGGCGGTTGTCACTAAAAAGGAACCATCTTAGACCAGTTCCTCTATCCATCTTCCTAGTAAGGATTCCAGGACCATGGATAGGTATGGGAAGTATGTCTTTTCATTAGCGCCCTTTTGCCTTTTGGTCTGCAAACTACCTTACCCACTTTACCAGATTACAGAGGGACCTGTTGAAGGAACTTTCAGACTCCCTCCAAGGAGCTGTAGCTGATGCAGTGGCAGATAAAGTCAGTGCTTAGCTTGCCAACCTCAATGCATTCATAAACTCTTCCATGAGGCTTATATCTTGTATAGCAAGATGGTCTGAGTAGGGTGGTGGATTCAGGCATCTCTCTCAGAAGACAGGCTTGGATGCGCCTTTGTGATTTTGTGGAGCCCTTCAAATCTTCCTTCATTAATGCCCCTTTTGATGGCTCTTCTCTTTTTGGCCCTAAAGTAAAAGAAATTCTTACCAGATGTGAACATGAGGGCAAGACCTTGTCTGCCATTGGGGTGCATTTTTCGACACATATCAGACCCTTTCCCAAAGGTCAGAGAAGTAATAGGAAGATGTGGTTCAAAAAATCTCAAAGGTCTTTTCAGGACACACACGGTGAAAGTTCCCCTAGAGGCAAAGGGGGAACAATAATGGAAGACACTGCCCTCACTGCAGGGGAGTCCCACAGCACATGGGCTCCCAAGAATATTCAGCACTCCTGAAGACGTGCCCGATTGCTGTCCTCTGAAGGTAGTTGGGGGCGATTGTCTCTGCACTGTGAAACCTGGCAAAAGATAACAAATGACAAATGGGTGTAGGACATAATATCCAGAGGATATGTCATTCCCTTCTCCTTCCCCACTCCTGCAAACAAGTCAGTTCCAGACATTGCACCCAGTTAGAAAGATGCATTAGAAATTCAAAAGTCACTAAGAAAAAGAGTCATATAAGAAGTCCCCACAGTCTAGAGAGGATCTGTAACTTACTGAAGATTCTTTTTAGTTCCAAAGAAAACAGGGGATTGGAGACCCATCTTGGATCTCAGCAATTTGAACAAATCTGTCAAAAAGACCTAGTTCCAGATGTTGACACTGCAGTTGATACTTCCATTTCTGGAAAAAAGACAATTGGTTATGCTCCATAGACCTTCAGGATGTGTACTACCACATAAGAATGGAAAGGTAATCCAGAAGGTACTTGCACTTCTGGCTAGGAGCCAGCCACTTCCAGTTTTGAGCTCTGCCCTTTAGTCTCACTACAGCCCCCAGAGTGTTCACCAAATGCATAGCAGTAGTGGCAGCTCACCTGAGACGCTGAGGATGCCGGGTGTTTCTGTATCTGCATGACTGGCTCATAACTGTCCCAACCAGGCATCTTCTGCCACAATCCAGGGACTCTACTCTACAACTCTGTTCCTGCTGTAGAGCCATGTCAGAGCTTGATATTCACAGGAGCACAGATAAACACAATAACAATGATAGCAAAGCTTCTGCAAGACAGAGTCGACAATCTTCAATGTAATGTAAAACTGTTGATCAGAAACAAACAAGCTTCTGCCAAACTAGATCTACAAGTACAGGGCAAAATGGCTGCTTCATTTCTTCTCATTCCTCTAGCCCATCTACACATGAGAATTCTTCAATGGTTACTTTTGATGCAGTGGTCGGTTTTAGAACTTCCAATGATGCAAAAAATCATGATAATCAGTTCCTGCAAAAAAGATCTCCAATGATGGATTTACTCTGCGTTAGTATCTCAAGGCTGTCACTTCATCCCCCCTCAACCCATAGCCACAGTGACCATGGATGCTTTCCAGATAGGGTGGGGGGCATTATCTAGGGAAGACAGTTCAGGGCATCTGGCAACAACACGAGGCTCATTTGGACATAAACGTCCTGTAGATGAGGGTGGTGCTTTTGGCATTGCAAGCATTTCAAGACTCCCTCCCTCTGGGAACAATTGTCCAGTTGGACAACATGTCTGCAGTCTGGTATATAAACAAACAGGGGGGGGGGGACCAGATCTTACCACCTTTGTCAAGAATCCCTGAGTGTCTGACAATGGGCAACAGTTTCCAACCACTTTCTGATAGCAATGCACATCGTGGGTAAATTCAATGTATTTGCAGAGAAATTGAACAGAGCCATTTTTATGGCTGCACCAGAGGTCCCTCAGTCAGAAAGTTACAGAACAGATCTTTCGAAAATGGGGCCAGCCTTGATGTGATCTCTTTTTCATTGTCCACCAATGCCAAATGCAACAACTACTTTGTCCTGATCCCTCCTGCAGAGGAGTCACCAGGGGAAGCACTTGTTCTTAATTGGCCCCTGGGACTTTTTTATGCTTTTCCACCAGTCCCTCTAATCCCCAATTTTTTTCAGAAAGCAAGTTTGTTGGAATAGACTATAATCCTAATTGCCCCCTATTGGCCTCACCAAATCTGGTTCCCCTTTCTTCAGCCTCATGTATGGGATGAATCATGGATTCTGAACTTTGCTCCAGACCTTCTGACTCACCCATCAGGAATGGTTCATCCCAATCTGAACAATCTCAAATTAACAGCTTGACTGCTCCAGTTCCCCTGATCACCAGGGTTCCTCTCCTTTCTTTTCCAGTTAAACATATTTTATCTTCCCACAAATCTACATGAAAATTGTATGGAAGAGGTTTGTAGCTTGGGCCAGCAATAACCAGATAGATCCCATTACTGCACCCATTCATTCTATTCTAGAATTTTTGGCAAAACTTTTCAATGAACGTGCGGCTGTAGCCACTGTTAGAGTTCAGTTGGCAGCAATTTCAAATTTTCATATAGGAGTAAATGGTTCTGGAATCGTGTCACACAGACTTTGTAAGGCATTCCTGAAAGAAACCACAATGATAAGACCTCCATACAAAAACCCGTCTCGACCTTGGGACCTGAATTTCATCTTGTCAAACATTATCTATCCTCCCTTTAAACCATCTGCTACCTGTGAATTGAAGTATCTCTCCTGGAAAACACTCCTCTTAGTAATTATTACTTCAGCAAGGAGAATTTCAGAATTACAAGCTTTGTCTGCCAAGCCACCATACCTAATATTTCAAAAGGACAGAGTTTCTTTATGCACTAACCCCTCATTTCTAGCTAAGGTTGTATCGGAAAGTAACCTCAATCAATTGAGCTGCCAGTTTTCTTCCCAGACTTCGAAAATAGAATTCACTGCATCTTCTGGATGCTCATAGGCAATTATATTTCTACTTGTAGAGAACTTCAGAAATTATGAAGTCAGACCAGCTCTTCATTTCTTATTCTGATATTTGATAAGCCAACCAGTGTCTAAAGTTACTTTATCCAAATGGCTTTCTCAATGTATATCCTTCATTTACAATTCTAAGAATAAAACTATTTCTGACCCTGTTAAATCTAAATCCAGTAGGTCGATAGCCACTTCTGCAGCCTTTCAAGAGAGGTTACCTTTGTATAATATCTGTGCTGCAGCAACATGGGCAAAACCTCATACCTTTATTACTCATTACAAAGTGAATTTGGCCTCCAGGAGCAGAGCAGATTTTAGTTCTATGGCTCTGAGGAATATTCTCCCATGAGCCACCCAAGAATCAAGTAGCTTGGGATGTGGTCCCATCAGTGAGAATAAAGGCGAGATTGACAACATCACATAAAGAAGTTATGTACATACCATAACGTTCTATGTGTGTTGTCCATCTCAACCTTTATTCTCACAACCCACCCTCCACACTCCCTGCCTACACTCCTGGGAGACCAGATAGTACTAATTGGATATGTCAGGACTCTATAGCCTCAGAGATAATGTTTTGTTTAATATATATATATATATATATATATATATATATATATATATATATATATATATCAAAAAACGAAAACACAAAGTCCACAGGTATCAAGAAACACCCCTCAGGCGCGAAAACCACAGACAAGGAAGGATGTAATCCACTAGACAAAGTTCAAGTAATAAAAATCCAATAATAAAAAATCCAATAGTAAGGATAAAAACCACGATTTATTGTATAAAGAAACGTAAGCGCTTTCGCGGATACACCACTCCGCTTCATCAGACGTTACAAATGTTCAAAATACTCATTATATAGGATAAACCATTATTCAATTAGTATCAATTAATAAAGAAAACAATCAATGAAATTAGTAGAGCTGCTTAAAGACAGTTCAACCACAAATAGTTCTCTATACAAACAATCTCAAACAAAAAATATATGTAAAAATCTTAATAAATAAATAAATAAATACATAAAAGTGCCCTTACAAAAAATATGTACTACACTTGAATGTTAATGCATTATCTAAGTTTTCTTAGTTTGAGCACAGGTTTGAGAGAGACGTTGTCATTCAAACCCCTCCCCCTGTGTGCACCCAACCTAAGAATCCATTTGACCTCCGATCTCTCTGTTTCTTTGGAAATATCCCCCTTCCTCTGGTTTTCATATTGTATGTGTAAAATCTGAAACAGAAAAACATGCTTATCACCCATACTCATTGTATGTTTAGCAAGGGCACTGTAATCATCACCTCTGGCAATACAATACAAATGGTCCCTTATCCTCTCACGTAGGGACCTGTTGGTCTTGCCCACATAATAACAAAAACATATTTGTCAATGGGCCACATATACCACATTACGGGTCGAACAATTACCAGCATTCTTAAGCTCCCATAAACGCCCAGTGTCTGGGTGTCTAAAGAAGCGTGATTCATCAATAAAGGCACATTGATTACAAGTGCCACATTTCTTAGTACCCATAGATACTGAATCAACTACTTTGTCATTGATGCTAAAGTTACGATAACACAATTTTTGTTTCAGACATTGTTGATTACTATACAAAAATCTCGGGTGGTCACCCACTAATCTTCTAGTGTTCTCATCAATTAATAATATATGCCAGTTAGAACCAATCAATTCTTCGATCCTACTCACATTGACAGAAAATGGAAGCATAATAGCTAGATTATTAAAGGGTTCCTTCCTTCTCCCATAATCACCATTACTAGGTGAGAAAAAAGGCTTAGCTCTACCTTGCCTCATGTTCATAGCTTGGGAACATGCCAAATTCACCTCTCATTCAGCATAGCCTCTAACAAGAAACCCTTTCTTCAGTGTTTTCATCTCCTCAGTCAGCGCTGTTTCATCACAGCACAATCTGGAGATCCGCATGGCTTGCCCCTTTACTATATTGGCAAATAATCTCGAATTATGTATACTTTCTCGATGGAGAAAGGATGGTCTATAACAAGGCTTCCTATAAATTCTAGTTTTCCAATGATTGTCTTCTTTATAGATGGTTACATCTAAGAAGTTTATAGACAAGGGTGACCATTCCAAGGTGAACTTTAAAAACATACTAGTCGTGTTCATATATTCAACAAATTCAACGAGGGCCAGTTCATCCCCTTTCCAAAGTAGGAAAAGGTCGTCCACGAAACGCCTATAAAATAAAATGTAAGGATGACCAAGAAAAAACTCTTCCATTTTCTGTCAATGTGAGTAGGATCAAAGAATTGATTGGTTCTAACTGGCATATATTATTAATTGATGAGAACACTAGAAGATTAGTGGGTGACCACCCGAGATTTTTGTATAGTAATCAACAATGTCTGAAACAAAAATTGTGTTATCGTAACTTTAGCATCAATGACAAAGTAGTTGATTCAGTATCTATGGGTACTAATAAATGTGGCACTTGTAATCAATGTGCCTTTATTGATGAATCACGCTTCTTTAGACACCCAGACACTGGGCATTTATGGGAGCTTAAGAATGCTGGTAATTGTTCGACCCATAATGTGGTGTATGTGGCCCACTGTCAAATATGTTTCTGTTATTATGTGGGCAAGACCAACAGGTCCCTACGT
Source organism: Protopterus annectens (assembly GCF_019279795.1). Taxonomy (NCBI): domain Eukaryota; kingdom Metazoa; phylum Chordata; order Ceratodontiformes; family Protopteridae; genus Protopterus; species Protopterus annectens. The sequence goes on from NC_056729.1 coordinate 949,525,196, forward strand.
GAGAGGATAAGGGACCATTTGTATTGTATTGCCAGAGGTGATGATTACAGTGCCCTTGCTAAACATACAATGAGTATGGGTGATAAGCACGTTTTTCTGTTTCAGATTTTATACATACAATATGAAAACCAGAGGAAGGGGGATATTTCCACAGAAACAGAGAGATCGGAGGTCAAATGGATTCTTAGGTTGGGTGCACACAGGGGGAGGGGTTTGAACGATAACGTCTCTCTCAAACCTGTGCTCAAACTAAAAAAACTTAGATAATGCATTAACATTCAAGTGTAGCACACATTGTTTTTTGTAAGGGCACTTTTATGTCATTATTTATTCATTAAGATTTTTACATATATTTTTTGTTTGAGATTGTTTGTATAGAGAATTATTTGTAGTTGAACTGTCTTTAAGCAGCTCTACTAATTTCATTGATTGTTTTATTTATTAATTGATACTAATTGAATAATGGTTTATCCTATATAATGAGTATTTTGAACATTTATTTGTAACATCTGATGAAGCGGAGTGGTGCATCCGCGAAAGCACTTACGTTTCTTTATACAATAAATCGTGCTTTTTATCCTTACTATTGGATTTTTATTACTTGAACTTTGTCTAGTGGATTACATCCTTCCTTGTCTGTGGTTTTCTGAGTTGCCTGGGGCAAACAAGATCTGAGGAAGTTAGTGAGTTGCATTATGGGTAAGGAAAACTGCCCACAAGCTTTGTTGAAGGCCTCAAGCTGGATCGGATCTGACCCATCAGTGAGAATAAAGGTCGAGATGGACAACACACATGGAACATTATGGTAAGTACATAACTTCTTTTTATACAGACCCCAAGTGCTATTACAATAGGGGACTGTGCTATAGTAGAGCATTGCAAGTTTATTTTTTCCCAGATATTGGAGTAATCACAGAGCTCCATGCAATACAAAAATATTTTAAGCTGTAGAATAATGCAATATTATCCAGTCAGTTAGACAAGTAAAAAAACGTACAATGTGCTTTTTTATATTGTAGCTTTACCTCCCACACACCCTCAAAATTAAAAAAAATGATTGTGGAGATGCACCAACCTGGAGTAAAGGGAAAAGTAAGTTGCTGTGTTCTTTTTTGAAAATCAAATATTTCATTTTTCTGTAAAGTTGGTATACCTCAGAGTTACAATCTTAGAGCACAGAAAGCAATTTCAAAGCATATATTTTTCATTTTTGTTTAACAGTGTCAGACAAGTTTACTTGCTGTGCTGTATGGAGAGGGTTTCTAACTTGGACATCTTGTTATTGAAAATATGTTTCACCGTCTTACTTTTGCTAAAATGATGGTTGAGGTCAGTTCCCAATACTTTATTAGGCTTTCATATGAAATGCTATGCATTTTATAGAATATTACATGCTGTACAGTTTTTATGCATAGAATAAACTGATTTGTTTTTCTAAATTTTCCAGCTTTGTTTGGTAAACAGGAAGAAAAAATATTTTCTGTTTTCCTTTCTAAAATTACCTACATGTAAATATCTGATAAAATACTACAAAAATCATTATGTATTTTTGTTTCAAATAAGATGATGACAAGAATCTAAATCTATCTTGAGTATTTTTTAAGTAATTTGACTGGCTGTAGTGTGTACTGCTGCTGTAACTGAAAACATGGGTTCTATCAGGCCAGACTGATGACTTAATGTAAGGAAGGACTGCATGCAATAGTGAAGTGCTTGGGGCAAAAGGAGGTTTGTGTGTGGCCAAGCAGGATGAGGTATAGCTGAAATGGAGAAAAGGTAAAGGCAAGCACCCAGGCATCATCATCAATTTTAACTTGAATAAACAGTTTCAGTGAGGCTACAGATGTCCTGTTACACCACTGTCGTACCATGAATATTCTTTCTCCACTAGTACAAGAGCTCATTTTGATGTTGGGTTGCCTGTCCATCTTAATAACTTTATGGTAAGTACATAACTTCTTTATGTGATGGGCACATACAGACTTGCCCATCTTTTTTTTATCACAGTTCAGTATCTTGCAAAATAGACTAGCATATGTAGTCTGTGCTTTTTGTGAACATAAACTGGTTGGGAAGTCTACAGATGGAGGTTATTCTGACCTTATAAAAGCTTTATAGTAGAGTGTAATGCATTATTTGGAATACAAAAGATGAAGTAACATGCGTATATATCTGAAAACGTGGTACATTTTGTTAGTCTGTATTTCATGGTACATTGTTCCCTTAACCATTCTTGGGCTGATTACTTATCTATTTTATTCTACCTGTGTAGTGCTTATAACAATTTCAGAAACAGCTATGCCCAGTTACTGCTTCTTATGTCCTGTCTTTTTATCAGCACTATAGTAGATTACTCCAACCCTTCTTATACACGCCAACATATTATATATTATACACACACATGCATATATACATGTACGGTAATGTGGGGTTTTGGGCTTTTTGGCTTGGTATTTTGGGCGTCGGGATTCTGTGTGTTCAGGATTTCATAGGGGACCCAGATATATATATATATATATATATATATATATATATATATGCTCATTTGAGGTCTTCTGCTTTGCTATTTTATAAAAAAAAAAAAAAAAAAAGAAAGAAAAGTAAAATACTTACGCAATATACTAATAGAAAAAAGTCCAGGCGACCAGACCTTTTTCCGTTGGTATAGTCTCGGATTTACAACGGGCACGCTGGTTGGGCATGCTCAGTTTTGAATACTAATGGCCAGTCTTTGTATAATGTTCTGTAAAACAGTGTATTGGTATACATGTTAACAAATTCACATCCTTTCCCCATCAGTGTGACATTCGAGCTGGTCCTGCCCTACTTAGTAGCTGTCATAGTAATATAACCCTTATGTACTTTAGATAAAATGAATAATGCTGTGGTACCTCTTATTAACCAGATTAAGTCTGTGACTTTATCCAATACAATATATTACGTGGTTGGAATATTTAAACCTTAGACCATTTAGCAATCTAAAAATATATATATATATATATATATATATATATATATACACACACATATACATTTTGCATGCAAAAAATCCATTGTGCAAAGCATATTCTATTTCCATAACCTATTGCTAACAAAGATCACTTTCATGCTTCTAGACTTCTTTAGGTCTGTGTACAAGAACCCTAAAAACTATCTACAAAAAATATTATTGTATAATTAGCCAGTATTGTTATTAAACATTTCAAATAAAGTAGAAAAAAGAAGTAGAAAAAGGAAAAAAGTGTGATGATTATACACTTCTATTAAAAATTATTTACCATGGTATTTAAAACCAACTTGGATAATAAAATAAAGATAGTCATGTAAATAATTTGGCAGTTTTCTAAGTTCCAGTATACTTTTAAGTGAAGAGTAATAATTTAGTCCAGGCTTCCTGAAAAGAGTTTAGTTTTAATTGTCACATGATTTCACATTTTTCCAGCATATTCAGGATGTTTCTTTTAAGATCACCCATGTCTATTCAATCCAGTATCTGGAACCTAAAATATGTGTGTCTTTTATGCAGAACAAGGTGTTTGGCTAGTGCATTATTTTTATATCCAGAGCGGATTTCTGCCAGATGACATGAAATCCTATGCTTACATTTATTTACAATCTTGCCCACATAAAATGTATCATATTCATTGCACTGTGCCATGTAAATTACTTTTGTAGTGTTAGTCACCCCTGCATTGTTCTTAATAATTTTCTTTAAATAAGGGCAATTAAAACTACCACCTTGCTGTATAAATGTACAAAATGTACAGTTAGCTTTACATCTTTTAGTGCTTCTCTCATATAGTCTATGTTTTAAGTTCAACAAAACTTCTAATGTTCCTGGCCTTCCTATAAACGAAGTGTATGTCAAGATGCAGCTATTTTTGTATTTGTTATTATACGTGGAATTTCTTAACATCTTCCTACCGGGGAGAGTGATTGAAAGTGTTTCAGTCCTTTTCAGTTCGATAATGGGCTCCAGGATAGTTTTTTTACATCTGAATTCTGTAGCCTCTCACTAGGATTTTCACAGTATCAAAAATGTTATTAATGAAAACTGGGCCATTGTCACAGGAAACCCTTATCTGATTAACATCTTAGGTGAAACCCCATCCTTCTTTTACAGGAAGGTCAGGAACATTAGAAGTTTTGAGAAGAAGACTGAGGTTGACTGTTTGCAAACCAAATTTGTGGAGAGAGGGGTGCAACGCTTCTGAGGTAGAGAAAACAATGAACAAAGTCACAGACATGAGGAGTCTGAATGGTAAACCATACTTTTCTGATGGACCATGGACAGCAGTACCACATAAAGTAGATACACATATTCGTTTACCTTTAACTTACTCAAGTAATATTAAGGAAATTGAGAAGGTATTTAGAAAACATTGGCAAGTCTTAATGACAGATTCTGAAGTATGTCAAGTAGTAGGAACTAAACAGTTATTCGTTTACATGAATAAAACAAATCTGAAAAGAATGTTGTGTTATTCCAAATTTGCAAGCAATAGTACGATGCAATTGTTTCTGGCACCCATCCATATTTGCACTATAATTGGTGCAAATATTTAGATAATACTGGGGCCTTTATACACCCTGATACAGGGAAGCAACTTGAATTCAGAGTTTTAGCCAACTTTAACACTTTCCATGTAGTCTATTTAGCTGTCTGTCAAGAGTGTAGTTCTTTTTATATAGGTAAGACAGACATAAGGCTACGTGATCATATCAGGGAACACTTGTATTAAGAATTCTGTACGTATGAATGCCTTAGCAAAACATATTTCAAACAATGACAGCACACAAAGTTTAGGTTCATGGTTATAGAGGTTATATCTGAGGACAAGTGAGGGGGAGATTTAAGAAACAAGGTAGAGACTTGTGAGCTTAATTGGATCATTAGGATGAGGGCCAGTAAAGATAAAGGGCTTAATGATAAAATATGCATTAAGCCAGTACTTAAGAACAGACCCCTACCTAAATGAAATAAAATTCTGAATGTACCATGTTAAAACTTGTTTTTGTATATATTTTTATTTGCTTTTCATATATGTATATTTTTTTATATTTATATATATTTATTTGGAAGTGCAATAGGAAAGATGTGATCTTATTAATGTTTACATACATTTTTTTTATGAAGTGTTTATTCAACACTTTCTGATGCAACATTTTTTGTTCACTTTTAGATTGAGAACTAGTGATGTCATTTGTAAATCAATTAATTGTGCAAGTGTTTTCATTGGTTGACTTATCATTTATATAGGCTATTGTATTAGCAGAATGTTGTCTGATGAAGCAGTTTTAAGGAATTGTGAAAGCACTCACACAATAAACGTTTTAATGCTTTTGGACTGATTTTTGGATGTATGTGTACAACCTCGGGTTGGTTCAGCAATTTTTCTTTGTCTACTGGATTATTTATGTGTTAGTGCTGTGTCTAGTAGCACTGCTTGGTGAACCACTTACTACTCTTGCTGAGTCTGTTTCTTGGGATTATCTGCAATTTAAACAGAGAGAAAGGACCATGGCAGAGGGAATTACTGATGCATTGGAATTGGACTATACTCCACGGAATAAGTTAAGTACTAATATAGCAAAGAGACTATCTGATTTTTTTAAGTCAGAATGACAATCTTTTATTGTTGTATACTCAGTCTAGCATCAACAATGATGCTTAGGTTGAATATAATATGTTAAGTGCTATGAACATAACTTTTTCAGCTAGAGAGTGAACTGTTTAAATTAAAACGTCTTCAAACACAACGCTATCATTTTGAAGTGTGTTTGAAGTTTCGGGTGATTCCCAGGGGTCTAAGGGTACTTAAAATCCCCACGTATGGTGATATATGCAAGGAGTTGCTTGTGAAGTGGCAAAAACTGAATTTAGACCTAAGTTTCAGCTATCTAAAGCTGCTCATTGACTTTTTAAAGCCAGAGGAGGATTGTTTGGTGCACTCCATTATGACTGTGCAGAATGCTTTATACGCCAAATATCCAGCTGAGGTGCTAGACACTAAAATCTCTAATGTATTGGACTCTGCACTCATATTTGAGTGCAAGTTAATATTGCAAAATCTGAAAAAACTTGATAGAGACATGGCTGATTTTGCTGCTAGCCATGTCTTTACTTAGCTGAGAACAGCTAACAGGATGGAGAGGCAACCAATTGTGAGAGAGACAAAGACAGAGACAACACCTGCCTCAGCAACCAGTTACAAGGCAGAATGAGAGACAACACCTATCTGAGCAGCCAAATGAGAATGGGATTCCAAGACAGCGTCTGCTCACATGTGCTATCATTACGACTTCAGTGGGTAACGTTGGCTAGAATGATACTCATATGGCTAAGGGTTCAATGGTTTTGTACCCAGAGAAGCAAGATTCAAGAGTAACTAACAATTTAGGAGCTAGAAGGAAAGTGAGACTACAGGAACAAGCATCAACGTCTGTGGAAAGTGTAGCTGGAGTAAATAATTTTATTTTACCCAGCAGAAATACCTCGACTTCCTCTAAAAACAATGCACTCCTTTCTCCTCTGCCTATAAACAAAGTCACATGGCAGAAGTCGCAAAGCAGAGGGAGAATGAAGAGAAAATGACCCCGGACGATGTCAACCTTCAATTCTTAAAGAAGATGTGGCAAAAAACAGTAACACCTTAATCTGGAATATTTCGAAAAAAGTATTGATGAAAAGTGAAATGTTACTACTAAATAAAGGTATGAGCTTTATTCCAGCCCAGAGAACTAATATAATTGACTGCCTAATAGACTTGAAAGCATTTACTTACAATGTTATGCTGAAAATACAATATAACTCTCTTGTTAATGACTGTCTTAAAGTTTGCAATATTTGTAAAAAAACCCAGTATATCTATACCAATTAACAATGCCACCTGGGAAGTTTTTGAGAGACTTTGTGAGGATGAAATGTATACATTGCTTAGTGAAAGGGGGCTGGGTAAGCAATTTAAAACTTGGGTAGAGCTGAATATGATGCACTGAAGGATCTGTCAAGAGATGATACTATTTCCATTAGACCTGATGACAAGGGGGGGGGGTCCCGTGGTTATAATGGATTGTGAGTTTTATGAAAATTCTATGTATGAGATGCTCAATGTTCCTGACACTTACAGTAAAATAACTAAAATTGAATTAGACTCTGTGGTATTGAGAGTAAATAACACTTTATTAGATTGTTTGTTAGGACGTGACATTTCATTAGATTTATATAAGTACCTAGTGTGTGAAGAGCCAGTCATTATTTTTATACAAGGCTTGCTGAAGATACATACAGACCCCCAGAAACCACCTCTTAGGCTGATTGTATCTGGGAGGGGGTGGTGTACTGAGAGTCTATCTGTATTTACTGAGAAGCATTTGAGACCTGTACTTGATAGAAATGTGTATGTATTAAGAGATACAAAACAATTTTTGAGTGATCTGTATTTATTTATTTCTAAGAGGTCATCTAGTAGTAATTATATTCTTGTTACTTTAGATGTCCAGTCTCTATTTACATGCATACCAAATTCTGCTGTCATTGAAATGTTTGTGCCTGTCCATGGAATTGATTTTGGAAAATAATGCGTTTATATTTGGTGACTCTTTTACTTACAGAAAGATGGCATAGCTATGGGCACATGTACCAATAGCTACGCCAACATGGTGTTAGCTCTCTGGGAGGAACAACATGTTTTGGAAAATTTTCAGAGCATGTTTTTTATAGGAGGTCTGTGGATGACCTTTTCCTGGTTTGGAAAGGTAGTGAAGAATCATTACAGGATTTTTATCAATACATTAACAACAACACCAGGTTTTTGAAGTTTACCTTGAGTAGTTCTATGGAGAAACTTGATTTTTTTAGATGCCACAGTCCTTAAGATGGCTGATGGCACTTTGACAACTAAAACTTATCATAAGAAATGCTACAGAAATACTTACTTGCATAGGAAGACTATGCACCTCCTCACATCTTTAAAAACATTTTTAAGGGTCCAGCCCTTAGGGCTTCAAGACTGAATGCTACTGATGTAGATTTCAAGACAGAGGTTGACAGTATGCAAACCAGATTTGTGGAGAGAGGGTACAACGCTTTTGAGGTAGAGAAAACATTGAACACAGTCACAGGCATGAGGAGTCTGAATGGTAAATCATACTTTTCTGATGGACCATGGACAGCAGTACCACATAAAGTAGATACATACATTTGTTTACCTTTAATTTACTCAAGTAATATTAAGGAAACTAAGAAGGTATTTAGGAAACATTGGCAAGTCTTAATGACAGATTCTGAAGTATAACAAAGTCAGCACTCCTGGAACCACACACTTCAGCAACTCAAGAAAATTCTTATAGTAAATGCCGCAAAACACTTTGGGAGTGGCAAATAGACTTTTTATTAAACCAAAATAAGAAATAGATAAGCACTTTCATCAAGAACCTTCTCAACTTCATCAGATAAGAGCAAATCCAGGAAACACTCTTAAGTACATCCTGCAAGAACATTAATTAAGTAATAAACCAATCCCATCACACTGACTAAAAAGAACTTCTCTGAACTCATAAATATTCATGAAATGCAATCATAAAAATATTCTTAAAAAAGACAATCTTTAAAAACAGCATTTAAATGACATTAACAAGTGCAAAGATGCTGAAAATAAATATAAATACAAATACACACATAATGTATAAAATCTATAAAATGGTGTTTATATAAAAATGAAAGTATATGTAAAAAATGTATAAAAATATTTTTTATTTTTTACATATTTTACCTTTCCATTGCTTTTAGTTTTAACAGGCAAGCAATGGAGAGTGAATCATTTAATCCTGGCAATTGCCCCACATTTAGGCGGACCTGCCAAATTAATTCTTTCTTTTCCAAAAGCAGCCCCCATGGGCCACCTGTTTTATCCAAATCAACAGTGTCCACAATGAAAATTTTGAAGGAGTGGTCTGATTTTTTCTGTGTAGTGTTTACTCAAGGCATTTGTGTATTTCCCAAGTCTGATATCCCTTAAATGCTCATAAATTCTGTTTTTAAATTTTCTCTCAGTCTTTCCGATATAAAAACATTCACAAGTTACACACTGTACAATAAACAATTCTTTCAGTATAACAGTACACCTTCTTATTCACCTGTATTTTAAAGTCATTCACCAAGACTTTGTGGCCTTCCATCACAAAACTACACTGAGCACAGGAACCACATTTTTTCACAGACCCTGCATGTACAATGTTTCTGTTAGACTTTAAAATGCATTTCAGGTTCATCCCTCTCTTAAAAACAATATTTGGTTTAGTTCCAACACATTCTCTGATATTCCTATCGTTAAGCAATATAGCCCAATTTTTGAATAAAATATCCAACACGTCATTACTGTTACTGTGAAAAGTAGTAATAAAAGCACATTTAAAATTTGAATTCTGTTCAACAGTGGATTGGGTCAAGTCAGTTCCTACAACATTAACCAAACAGCCATCAGTAGGGAGCATGCCTGGGCAGGTATCACCTCATAGTGACCTAATAAGGGTTTAAAAAAAACCTCTTTCTCTTTTGTTGACCACCTCAATCATGACTTCATTAAGGAGCCATAACAGGTAATCCCTCTTGCAAAACATAGCTTTCAGATGGTCATACTCATCTAAGAAGTTATCAAACAAACTAACCATCCGGGCTGCCCTTACATATTGGCCCTTTACTACCCCTCTTTTTTGTTTAAATGGGTGTGCACTATCAAAATGCAGAAAGCTGTTTGAATAGGTTGCTTTCCTATAAATTTGTGCTACAAAGGCCTTCAACTGACACTCTTTCTTCAGTAAGATGACCAAGTACGCTATTTGTTCACTGTTAACCTCATGTGTGAACTTTAAAAAAATGGTTGTGCCATTGATATATTCTAAAAATAGGGGGATCTCTTCTCTCGGACCATTCCAACAAATAAAGACATTGTCCAAGAACCATTTATACAATGTACAGAACTTAAACCATGGGGTATTTATTAAAAATCTCCTTTCCCATTCCAACATCATTATGTTGGCATACAAACCACCGCACGCTGACCCCATTGCCACACCTTCAGTTTGTAAAAACAGTTCATTATTGAATAGAATGAAATTATTTGTGAGTACTAGTTCTAATAAAGTTTCATAGGTGTTAACCAGTGGCTGGGGAAGACCCTTACCCACCAAAAATTCACAAAACTATTCCATGCCTGTGGTATGCAGTATTACCGTATATAAATCTCTGAAATCAATTGTGATGAAACTGACTGTTTCATCAAATTCTAACACATTAATCCTTTTCAAAAAGTCCCATGAGTCCTTACATAGTAAAGGTTCATGTTGCACAAAGTCCTTTAATCTGATGTCCAAGAATTTGGCTATAGGGTGGGTAATGGAGCCCCTTGCATCAACTATGGGCCACATAGGTGGTTGGTCTAAGTCTTTATGTATCTTAGGTAATCTGAAAATGGCAGGGATCCTAGGCTGTGCTATACTTAAAAAAATAAATTCATCCAGAGAGAAACTATCTTCACTGAATAAATCATGTAAAACACTTCTCACTTTCTTATATGCACCATGTAGTTCATTAAACGAAGAATGCATGTAACCTTTAGCTGCTAGCAAACGCACCATTTTATTGTTGTAGTCCACCATGTTCATCATGACAATCCCACCCCCCTTGTCCGGTTTCATTATCCGGAGGTCCTTATTATCAGACAGTTTTCTTAACTTATTCATTTCATCCTGTTTCAAATTCCATTTTTGCTTTTTTGCCATTTTAACATTTCTCATATCTAATTCACAAATGTTTTCAAAAAGCTGCAGTGAGGAATGAATGGGAGGGGGGGGGTTAAAGGTACTGAATAACTTAATGGGATCCATGATTGACCTGCAATCCATAAATAAAACATTCAGATTCAATTTTCTAGTATACAACTTCAAATCCAATAATGCTGTTTCAATATTGGTGCTTTTATCAGGAACATAAGTCAATCCTCTAGTAAAAATATCACAGTCTGTACTGTCAATAGGTACACTAGAATAATTGAAAACTTTAAAGTCACCATCTTGATTTAAAGAAGTGGACAAACCAGGGGGAGCCATATCAACATCAGTAGACACAGCTAGTACCTTGTGCAGGCACCCCTCCTGTTGCCCCTCTGGTTGAATGCATACACCCTGACCCATGTTGGCATAATGGGGGCCCTGTGGGTTGTTCTCTCTGTAATTCCACTTCCTCAGTCGTTCTGACTGTTTCAGTGGTGGAAATTCTTCCTCCCCTAATAAAGTCTCAGTGGGGACCATATCCTCTCTAGGTTGTGCATGGTCACCCCAACCTTGGGATTTCGGGGGTGCAGCGTATGCAACATTTCTTTCATATTCATATTTGTCACACTCAATTTTATTTAATTTCCTGTTTTTAATGGTGTTTACTTGTTGCTCAATGCTTTTAAAAATACACACATATTCAAAGTTATTAGCAGAGTGTCCAGTATTAGAAGTCAATAGTACATCAAGTTCTATAGCTTTCTGTGTTAAACTTTGTATAGTTTTGTCATTATGCCTTATAACCAGTTCCATGTATTCAAACCCGAGCTGGTCAAATAAATGCAACAATTCTTTATGGAATGCAGAGTTACTAATCAAGCCTGTAGGAAACTGCCACAGGTTGAGGGCCTTAGGCACAATCTTTAGTTTAAGGCATTCTTTAAAGTAAAAGTTATCAAGTTGCAATTTTTTATTTTTAAAAGTAACTTATCAAACTTCTCCAGATTGTCATTATAAGAAGTAGCACTTACATTTCTTTGGAAAAACAGGCTTGTAGTAGCAGAAAGCCAGGTGTTGAAATGTGGAGCTTCAGAATGCATGGTAAATCCTTCGTTTGTGGTTTGTGGTTTGTGGTCGTCTGCCTTCATTTCCATGTCCATTGAAATCAGAATTAGTGTTAAAAGCACTTCTAGTCCTATCTTCACTTCCCCTGAGTGAAACAGGCTCCGAATTGGTCCTCCTCTCATCCGCATCATTGGAAATGGTCTGCTCATTGAACTGAAGTAAACGGCTACCTTCCACCTGTAAGCCAAACACTTCCTGGTTGTTCGGGGGCATGTTTAATCTCTCAAGCCTTTTCAAACATTGACTAAAGTCTTGTAGCAGTAAAGTAAGATCACCGATGGATTTTCCCAGGTCTTGGGAGTATAAAAGTGGTGGTGTGGTATCCAGATCTATGCCTGAAGCCAAAAAAAAAAAAACGACCAAAAAAGCACAAAAGTCCACAAACTGTAGAAAAAGAAAGTCAGCACTCCTGGAACCACACACTTCAGCAACTCAAGTAAATCCTTGTAGCAAATGGCCGCAAAACACTTTGGGAGCTATTAAAACACTTTTTATTAAACCAAAATAACAAATAGATAAGCACTTTTGTCAAGAACCTTTTCGACTTCATCAGATAAGAGCAAATCCAGGAAACACTCAAGTACATCCTGCAAGAGCATTAATTAAGTAACAAACTAATCCCATCAACTGACAAAAAGGACCTCCCTGAACTCATAAATATTCATGAAATGCAATCATAAAAATATTCTTAAAAAGACACTCTTTAAAACCAGCATTTAAATGACATTAACAAGTGCAAAGATGCTGAAAATAAATATAAATACAAATACACACATAATGTATAAAATCTATAAAATGGTGCTTATATAAAAATGAAAGTATATATATAAAAAATGTATAAAAATATATTTTTTTATATTTTTTATTTTTTATATATTTTACCTTTCCATTGCTTTTAGTTTTAACAGGCAAGCAATGGAGAGTGAAACATTTAATCCTGGCCATTGCCCCGTATTTAAGTGGACCTGCCAAATTAATTCTTTCTTTTCCAAAAGCAGCCCCCATGGGCCACCTCTTTTATCCAAGTCAACAGTGTCCACAATGAAAAATTTGGAGTGGTCTGATTTTTTTCTGTGCAGTGTTTACTCAAGGCATTTGTGGATTTCCCAAGTCTGATATCCCTTAAATGCTCATAAATTCTGTTTTTAAATTTCCTCTGTCTTTCCGATATAGAAATATTCACTTGAGTTACACACTGCAAAATATTTTTATACATTTTTTATATATACTTTCATTTTTATATAAACAACATTTTATAGATTATATACATTGTGTGCATTTGTATTTATATTTATTTTCAGCATCTTTGCACTTGTTAATGTCATTTAAAGAGTGTTTTTAAGAATATTTTTATGATTGCATTTCATGAATATTTATGAGTTCAGGGAGGTCCTTTTTAGTCAGTGTGATGGAATTGGTTTATTACTTAATTAATGCTCTTGCAGGATGTATTTGAGTGTTTCCTGGATGTGTTCTTATCTGATGAAGTTGAGAAGGTTCTTGACAAAAGCACTTATCTATTTGTTATTTTGGTTTAATAAAAAGTGTTTTTACAGCTCCCAAAGTGTTTTGCGGCCATTTACTACAAGGATTTATTTGAGTTGCTGAAGTGTGTGGTTCCAGAAGTGCTGACTTTGTTTTTCTACAGTTTGTGGACTTTTGTGCTTTTTTTGGTCATTTTTTTGGCTTCATGCACAGATCTGGATACCACACCACCACCTTTATACTCCCGTGACCTGGGAAAATCCATCAGTAATCTCACTTTACTGCTACAATACTTTAGTCAATGTTTGTAAAGGCTTGAGGGATTAAACACTCCCCTGAACAACCAGGAAGTGCTTGGCTTACAGGTGGAAGGTAACCGTTTACTTCAGTTCAGTGAGCAGGTCAATTCTAGCGATGTGGATGAGAGTTGGACCAATTCGGAGCCTGTTTCGCTCAGGGGAAGTGAAAATGGGACCAAAAGTGCTTTTAACACTAATTCTGATTTAAATGGACATGGAAATGAAGGCAGATGACCACAAACGAAGGATCTAACATGCATTCTAAAGCTCCACATTTCAACACCTGCCTTTCTGCTACTACAAGCCTGTTTTCCCAAAGAAATGTAAGTGTTACTTCTTATAATGACAATCTGGAGAAGTTTGATAAGTTGCTTTTAAAAATAACGAAATTGCAACTTGATAACTTATACTTTAAAGAATGCCTTAAATAAAAGATTGTGCCCAAGGGCCTCCGCCTGTGACGGTTTCCTACAAGCTTGATTACTAACTCTGCATTCCGTAAAGAATTGTTGCATTTATTTGACCAGCACGAGTTTGAATACATGGAACTGGTTATAAGGTATAATGACAAAACTATACAAATTTAACACAGGAAGCTACAGAACTCAATGTACTATTGACTTCTAATACTGGATACTCTGCTAATAACTTTGAATATGTGCGTATTTTTAAAAGCACTGAGTAACAAGTAAACACCATTAAAAATGGGAAATTAAATAAAATTGAGTGTGACAAATCTGAATATGAAAGAAATGCTGCATGCCCTGAACCCCCAAAATCCCAAGGCTGGGGTGACCATGCACAACCTAGAAATGATATGGTCCCCACTGAGACCTTTTTAAGAGAGGAAGATTTTCCGCCACTGAAATGGTCGGAATGACTAAGGGAGTGGAATTACAGAGAGAACAACCCACAGGGCCCCCATTATGCCAACAGGGGCCAGGGGGTATGCATTCAACCAGAGGGGCAACAGGAGGGGTGCCTACACGAGGTACTAGCTGTGTCTGCTGATGTTGATATGGCTCCCCCTGGTTTGTCCATTTCTTTAAATCATGATGGTGACTTTAAAGTTTTCAATTATTGTAGTGTACCTATTGACAGTACAGACTGTGATATTTTTGATAGAGGACTGATTTTGTTCCTGATAAAAGTACCAATATTGAAACAGCATTATTGGATTTGAAGTTATATACTAGAAAATTGAATATGAATGTTTTATTTAAGGATTGTAGGTCAATCATGGATCCGATTAAGTTATCCAGTACCTTTACCCCCCCCCCCCATTCATCCCTCACTACAGCTTTTTGAAAAAATTAGTGAATTAGATATGAGAAATGTTAAAATGTCAAAAAAGCAAAAATGGAATTTGAAACAGGATGAAATGAATAAGTTAAGACAACTGCCTGATAATAAGGACCTCCAGATAATGAAACCGGACAAGGGGTGGGATTGTCATGATGAACATGGTAGACTACAACAATAAAATGGGGTGTTTGCTAGCAGGTAAAGATTGCATGCAGTCTTCGTTTAATGAACTACATGGTGCATATAAGAAAGTGAGAAGTGTTTTACGTGATTTATTCATTGAAGGTAGTCTCTCTCTCTGGATGGATTTAATTTTTTAAGTATAGCACAGCCTAGGATCCCTGCCTTTTTTGGGTTACCCAAGATACATAAAGACTTAGACCAACTACCTATGTGGCCCATAGTTGATGCAAGAGGCTCCATTACCCACCCTATAGCCAAATTCTTGGACATCAGATTGAAGGACTTTATGCAACATGAACCTTTACTATGTAAGAACTTGTGGGACGTTTTGAAAAGGATTAATGTGTTAGAATTTGATGAAACATTCAGCTTTATCTCAATCGATATCAGAGATTTATATACGGTAATACCACATACCACAGGCTTGGAATGGTTTTGTGAATTTTTTGTGGGTAAGGGTCTTCCCCAGCCACTGGTTAACACCTATGAGACTTTATTAGAACTAGTGCTCACAAATAATTTCATTCTATTCAATAATGAACTGTTTTTACAAATTGAAGGTGTGGCAATGGTGTCAGCGTGCGGTGGTTTGTATGCCAACATAATTATGTTGGAATGGGAAAGGAGATTTTTAATAAATACCCCATGGTTTAAGTTCTGTACATTGTATAAACGGTTCTTGGACAATGTCTTTATTTGTTGGAATGGTCTGAGAGAAGAGATCCCCCTACTTTTAGAATATATCAATGGCACAACCAGTTTTTTAAAGTTCACACATGAGGTTAACAGTGAACAAATATCGTATTTGGACATCTTACTGAAGAAGGAGTGTCAGTTGAAGGCCTTTGTAGCACAAAGTCATAAGAAAGCAACCTATTCAAACAGCTTTCTGCATTTTGATAATGCACACCCATTTAAACAAAAAAGAGGCGTAGTAAAGGGCCAATTTGTAAGGGCAGCCCGGATGAATAGTTTGATAACTTCTTAGATGAGTGTGACCATCTGAAAGCTATGTTTTGCAAGAGGGGTTACCCATTATGGCTCCTTAATAATGTCATGATTGAGGTGTTCAACAAAAGAGAAAGAGTTTTTTTAAACCCTTGTTAGGTCACCATGATGTGATACCTGCCCAGGGCATGCCCCCTACTGATGTCTGTTTGGTTAATGGAGTAGGAACTGACTTGACCCAATCCAATGTTGAACAGAATTCAAATTTTAAATGTGCTTTTATTACTACTTTTCACAGTAACAGTAAGGATGTGTTGGATATTTTATTCAAAAATTGGGCTATATTGCTTAATGATAGGGATATCAGAGAATGTGTTGGAAGTAAACTAAATGTTTTTTAAGAGAGGGATGAACCTGAAATGCATTTTAGAGGCTAACAGAAATGTTGTACATGCAGGGTCTATGAAAAAATGTGGTTCCTGTGCTCAGTGTAGTTTTGTGATGGAAGGCCACGAATTCTTGGTGAATGGTTTTAAAATACAGGTGAATAAGAAGGTGTATTGTCATACTGAAAGAGTTGTTTATTGTGCAGTGTGTAACTCATGTGAATGTTTCTATATCGGAAAGACTGAGAGGAAATTTAAAAACAGAATTTATGAGCATTTAAGGGATATCAGACTTGAGAAATCCACAAATGCCTTGAGTAAACACTGCACAGAAAAATCAGACCACTCTTTCAAATTTTTCATTGTGGACACTGTTGGCTTGGATAAAAGTGGTGGCCTATGGGGGCTGCTTTTGGAAAAGAAAGAATTAATTTGGCAGGTCTGCCTAAATGCGGGGCAATGGCCAGGATTAAATGATTCACTCTCCATTGCTCGACTGTTAAAGCTAAAAGCAATAAAAAGGTAAACTATATAAAAAATAAAAAATATAAAAACATATTTTTATACATTTTTATATATACTTTCATTTGTATATAAACACCATTTTATAGCTTTTATACATTATGTGTGCATTTGTATTTATATTTATTTTCAGCATATTTGCACTTGTTAATGTCATTTAAATGCTGGTTTTAAAAAGTGTCTTTTTAAGAATATTTTTACGATTGCATTTTATGAATATTTGTAAGTTCAGGGAGGTCCTTTTTAGTCAGTGTGATGGGATTGGTTTATTACTTAATTAATGCTCTTGCAGGATGTACTTAAGAGTTTTCCTGAATTTGCTCTTATCTGATGAAGTTGAGAAGGTTCTCGACGAAAGCACTTATCTTTTTGTTATTTTGGTTTAATAAAAAGTGTTTTTACAGCTCCCAAAGTGTTTTGTGGCCATTTAGTACAAGGATTTGCTTGAGTTGCTGAAGTGTGTGGCTTCAGGAGTGCTGACTTTGTTTTTCTACAGTTTGTGGACTTTTGTGCTTTTTTGGTAGATTCTGAAGTATGTCGAATAGTAGGAAGTAAACCGTTATTCGTTTATAAGAATAAAACGAATCTGAAAAGAATGTTGTGTTATTCCAAATTTACAAGCAATAGTATACATGATGCAATTGCTTATGGCACCCATCCATGTTTGCACTGTAATTGGTGCAAATGTTTAGATAGTACTGGGGCCTTTATACACCCTGATACAGGGAAGCAACTTGAATTCAGAGTTTTAGCCAAGTGTAACACTTGCCATGTTGTCTATTTAGCTGTCCGACAAGAGTGTAGTTCTTTTTATATAGGTAAGACAGACAGACAGAAGGCTATGTGATCATATCAGGGAACACTTGTATTTTATTAATAATTCTGTACATACGAATGCCTAGGTGAAACATATTGCAAACAATGGCAGTATGCATGAGTGTAGGTTCATGGTCATAGAGGTTATATCTGAGACAAGCGAGGGGGAGATTTCAGAAACAAGGTAGAGACTTGTGAGCTTAATTGGATCATTAGGATGAGGGCCAATAAAGATAAAGGGCTTAATGATAAAATATGCATTAAGGAAGTACTTAAGAACAGACCCCTACCTAAATGAAATAAATTTCTGAATGTACCATATTTTAACTTGTGTTTTTTCTGCTTGCAACGCAGCACTTATCTCGTGGGTTTGCTATCTTCTAGTATACAGTTTTTATATATATATATATATATATATATATATATATATATATATATACTTATCTGGAAGTGCAATAGGAAAGATGTGATCTTATCAATGTTTACATACAGTTTTTATGAAGTGTTTATTCAACACTTTCTGATGCAACATTTTTTTATGCAAGTTCACTTTTAGATTGAGAACTAGTGATGTCATTTGTAAATTGATTAATTGTGTAAGTGTTTTCATTGGCTGACTTATTTATATAGGCTATTGTATTAGTAGAATGTTGTCTGATGAAGCAGTTTTAAGGAACTGTGAAAGCGCTCACACAATAAACATTTTAATGCTTTTTGACTGATTTTTGGATGTATTTGTTCTGCCTTGAGTTGGTTCAGCAATTTTTCTTTGTCTACTGAATTTTTTATAGATAGTTTTTAGGGTTCTTATACACAGACCTGAAAAAGTCTAGAAGGACGAAAATTATCTTTGTTAACAATAGGTTATGGAAATAGAATATGGTTTGCACAATGGATTTTTTGCAAGTAAAATGTATATGTATTATTTTTATATATTTTTAGATTGCCAAATGGTCTAAGGTTTAAATATTTCCAACCATGTAGTATATTGTCTTGGATAAAATCACATACTTAATAATTTGGTTAATAAGAGGTACCACATCATTACTAATTTTATTTAAAGTACATAAGGGTTATATTATTATGACAGCTACTAAGCAGGACAGGACCAGCTCGAATGTCACACTGATGGGGGAAGGGATGTGAATTTGTTAACATGTATACCAATACACTGTGTTTTACAGCACAATAAACCACTCCATACCTGATAAAAAGTATATCTATCTATCTATCTATATATATATATATTTATATATATATATATATAAATATATATATATATATATATATATATAGAGAGTTAGAAAATTTGTGATGAAACTATTATTCTGTTATTTTTGTTTTACTTGGACTGCTTGTCTGTGTGCTTAATAAAAGATTTTTGACTGGAAACACTGTCTATCCTGCTTGTATTACTTTTGAATACTTAGTAATTCTGCATAATATTTCAAAATATATTTTTTATTATTTTTTTAAGTTAGGCCAAGCTTAAGTTCACTACTTCTACTACCATTATCTGATCTTATTAATATACAGTGATATATATATATATATATATATATAGATAGATAGATAGATAGATACGAATTGAAAATCCTCCACACAGAGAAGTTTCAAACACTGTTTTGTTTTTGGACCCACTATACTTGTTTAGTGGGTTGTTTGAGACTTTGGGGATACCAAGGACATTACTTGTTTTGTGGTCTCTGAGATACATACCAGTCTCTCCGACAGAACCTGTTTATATCACAGGCAAGGTTTAAGTCTTTAGAGTGGGAAATTCTGGTGCTGTTTGTTTTGCAGATATGCAGGAGGTCCATCAGATTGGGGTCTGACAATGCCTTGTATGCCAGGCACAGATCTTCTCTCAGAAGCCTGTAGGAGGCAGAATACTGGGATAGGGCCTTGAGGTGGTCTGCAAAGGACATGTTACTTATGCCCTGTATTCTTTTAATGAGGAACCTGTGTGGATATTCCAACTGTTGGCTTTTCCTGATTAGGTACATACCAAAGGGGTATTGTAGTCAATGATAGGGCTGATGAATGCCTTATACAGTAGAACAATGGCTTCCTTGAACCTAGATGCCATACCTTTGTTTATAAGTTGCACAACATAGAATGATTTCCTCACTACCGTAGACACATGGTGATCAAGGGCTAGATTACTATGTGAGTCCCCAAGTCCCTGACTACTGTGTCAACTCTTAAGGGTGTGTTGTCAATATGATAGTTACTAGGGTGGATGACTTCCCGAAGGATACTGTTATGCATTTCTTGGCATTTAGTTTTAGTCCATGGCTGTCATGCCAGTTTTTTGTCTGTGTCATCCCTTGGCAACAGTAGAGAACACTGGCCTGTACCAGTGTTTTTCCGTAGCTCTCAGAACATTATGGCAGTTGCATAGCATCTTGAAGTCACTGCATATTATCTCTGTCACAACTGTCAACCTCTTTGCTCAGTAAATAGGAACAAAGCTAAAAATAATGGGCAGAAAACTCATCATTGTTACTCATACCTCTCAGGTGTACCTCATTATGGGGAATGTTCTTTATTTTGAGTCTTAAAAAGTCCATGTTCTTCACTGTTCCACATTTGAATGGCATGTTACACAGTCATTTTTAAGAATTTTCCTAATTAATGTCATGGACAGCCAAGAGGGATGTTGAGCAGTAATGGAAAGAATTTTACTTTTACCATATTTAGTGGCAGTAAAAGTTTCAAGTGATAATGGAGAACACTGGACTTTGCGTAACCACATCACTCTTTATTCTAGATTTGCACTTATGGGTGATCCAGTGTTCTCCATTATCACTTCAGCCATTCCTGGAGAACAATAACTGTAAAAAAAATCATACCTATTCTTCACTGTATAACAAATTGAAACTATATCATTGTTAACATAACTATTTTTGGGATATTTTTGTAATACTTTTGTTATATTGTTACTTATATCTGGAGCTTTTCTCCTTTGGTATCCACTGAAAATGGGCCCCTGGCTGAGTTGGACTAACCCAGTTAACAAATGACAATAAATAAATAAAATAAATACATTTGTGAGGGTGGGCAATTCAGTGACAGCTCCTAATTTGCAGTCACCTGCAAATTTAGTCAGCCAGAGGCCATTGACATTGGCCTTGACTTCAGAGAAGTAAATGCCAAAAAGGAGCTGTCCCCTTTTCTCTAACAGTACCGCTTTTCAGACAAAGTATGTCAGAAGGTACCTGTTAGGCCTTTTTTTCAGTTGTCCAGTCACAAACATAAGAGAGTCAGATTAATCTTTTTCCTTAGGTATCCAGTTGCCCAAGTATCCTCTAAATTGGTCCTTGGGCTTAGCTGGACTGTCCAGTTAGTCAATGTCAGTATGTAAATAAGTACAGTTAAAGTGAAAATTACAAATAGTCACATGAATACAGAAATCCTCTGTTTAAGCACTGTTAGAATCATAAAATTGAGAGGACATTAGCTGTCATTTGGGACCCGAACCCAAGACCTCGAGAATACTTTGCTGGTGTCATTGCTACTGAGCCAACGGCAGCCTCTGGGAAGATAAGTATTAATTTTCCCTTAACAGCCTTATTCTTTCAGCTGTGAGCCCCCACCCCCACCCCCCAGCATGGTTATTAAGGTCAAATTACAAACAGAGATGCACACACACACACACACACACACACACACACACACACACACACACACACACACACACACACACACGCACACACACATGCACACACGCACACACGCATACACACACACACACACACACACACACACACACACACACACACACACACACGCACAAAAACCGAAAACCCCCATGAACAACTATCACCATCCACGAAATACACTAAGTAAGTAATGAAGGAAGGAATGGCAGTAGATTAATAGCTCGCTCTTCCATATCATACACACAAACACACACCCATGAATACTTTGAGTCATCAATCCACTTTCCACATGTCTTTGGGATGGAGGAGTAACCAAAGTATTAAGAGAAAACTCACACGTACACTGGAAGAACATATAGCCTCTATGCAAAGAATTATTGCTGTAAGTTGACAAAGCTTCTCACTGCATCATTGTTTTCATTTGTTTAGTTACTGAAATAATCACCAGGTATTGCAGTTTACAACTCATATAATCTGAGTACTTTTGTAAATCTCAAAATGAATTTTGAACTTCTAATAGAAGAGTATTGTTTTTGTGTTGATAAGATGCTTTTGTGAGAATCATGCCTGTGCTACAGTGGTAATGCTTGTGCTAAACGTCTTTTTTTCAGGTATGTAATGCTTGCTCTCAAAGTTCTGAAAGGCATTGGTTATCATCATGCATCCATGAATCCCAAACAAAGACAGGCAGTGGAGACACTATTCAGGATGGGATTTCTTCAAGTATGTTAACTGGTGATAATTTTCTAATATAGATCAGTAATACTTATAATGAAATTTATATTTTATTAATCTCAATAAAATTCAGTGTGATAAATAATTATTTAAGTAAAAAATTATGCTGGGGTGTGGATTGTGGAATATTTACCTATCAGTGCTGCTGTTAGATCACAAGGGGGGAAACCAAAGTGTTTGAAAAAGAAGTGAGTAAATACTACAGATACATACCTTCAGCAATGATTATTGCAATTATACATTAGAGTGTAATTTCTGGCCTATTTTTTTAAACAATATGTAGGCATAACCTGCAGCATGGCACTTTTTTTAGGAAACGGTGCCTCTATAATCTGAGTTCGTTTTCTATATGTTATTTAGTCAGAATATTTTTAATACGTTTAAGTCTTTACTAGTTTTTATTTTGTGAATGTTTTTACGTTTTGATATTAGTTGTGTGATTCTACACTTTGATTTTAAACAGCTGATTATTTTGGTACTCAATGAACCTGTTAGGGTTGGCACACGTTAAGGTGGGGCAGGGCAGAGCCCTAAATATGTATCCACTGTGCTGTACTGCTTTGATGTGATGCATCTTTGATTTCTTCTTTCACTGGCTCAATTAAAGAGCCAATAAGAGAGAGAATTCCAGAGATTATTGCAGTAAACATGGATGAGTAGCATACAAGCACTCTAGTACTGTATGTACTTTTGAAAAAATGACATTGTGCAGTGGTTCATAGATTCACAGGTATTTACTAGGGTAATGACCACAATGGCCTTTTTAAGCCTAGCCATGCATCCCAAATCTCTGACAAGTTTTGGTACCCTTGATAAGTGACACACAGGAAACAGCCCCAATACTAAATAGACGCACCGTATAAAAACAAGAAAAGTAGTATAATAGCAAAATACGGTGGTCTAACCACGTTGTATGTAGCAAGTCAATAGCATTCAAATAACACACCTGCAGCGTTTCTAAATGTTCAATATGCAGCTGGCCAACGATCAGTTGAAGAAAAACTCGCACAGTGTATCCAAGATATAAAAAACTCTTTTAATCCATAGGAAAATGTAAGCGCTTTCGTGTAGGTTCACCTACGCTTCCTCAGACATAAAAAACACTCTAAAACTATCCCACTTTTAAATGCAAACAGGCGGGAAAATGTGCAATTTAATTGAATAATCATTCGATCAGTTATATAAAAGTTAAAGAGACAACTGCAATAGCAGAAACAACCTTCTAAACATCAGTCTGACAGTGCAGTCCCTACTCATACTCATAGTGCTGATAAAACATAGTAGCAAACCATTAAACCCAAGCATTAATCCCAAGCATTAATAAAGCCAAAAAATGGCTTCTTATTCTAAACATAAAAACATGTACACTAAACTAGAAAGAACATCAATAATAAAATTGCGTTCAGGATCCCTAAATGTTCCTAGTTCAATCTTTTCTTGCATAATGGTTGGCAAAAATTATACGCAAATGCATGACTTAAAAACTCTTTTTCATATAATAAAAACCTCTTAAAGCAAGGTCGCTAGTCACGTTCTGTTAAACCAGCTTATATTCAGCAACAACGCTCATCATCATAAACAAAATAAGCATAGTGTCATTACTTATTATTAAAATATCTAGTGTGCGATCTCAATAACCAACCTCAATCAAACTTACTATCTCATGATCTTGATGATGAAACTACGTGCCCGAACATATAAAACTAAACACATTGCTGTAAAGTAGACATAAACATAAATAAAGTCAAGCCATGAAAACGTAGTTTCACAGAGACACGTCAGTGCACGAGCTTACGTGCTACATTTGAATCTGTCCATCCAAACGACACGCCCATAGCAGTGACGTTACAGTAAAATTTAAAATATGGCAAGGAGTTCCAGAGCAGCATCTGCATATACCTGGTGCTTAATCGGATACCTCCCATCTAACAAATTACAATATACTAAATAAGACAAGCTCTGTCCACATGTATAAAAAACATAATACAATATAATATGATGAAGCCGTCAGGTGTGTTATTTGAATGCTTTTGACTTGCTACATACAACGTGGTTAGACCACCGTATTTTGCTATTATACCCTTGATAAGTGTAAGCAGGGGCTTGAGAGATGAAACATTTACACGCAGGGGCCTGGGAGATGAACCGTTTACAGGTTACCTGTGTCCATTAGAGACATAGGTGCTGAGCCAGGGATGAATTTCCTACTTTCCATCCAATTGTCCAAGTTACACTTGAATTGCGTTAATGAGGAACTCTGCTTCACATGGATAAGGAGCCTGTTACAGAAACAGGGTAGTCTTTGGATACATACATGTTTCCTCCAGCAGGTCCTGTTTATATAACAGGCAAAGTTAAGTCTTTAGAAGCACTAATTCTGGTGCTGTTTGTTTTGCTGATATGAAGGAAGTTCATCAGAGTGCGGTGTGACAGTGCCCTGTTTGCCAGGCATAGATCTCCCCTCCACAGCCTGTAGAAGACAGAATACAGGGATAGGGCCTTGATGCGGTCTGCATAAGACATTTTACATACTCCCTAAAATTCTTTTAGTGAGGAACTTCTGGGGATATTCCAATTATTGAATATGCCTAGTTAGATACATACCAAAAGGGGCATTGTACTCAATAGGTCTGCTGAATGCTGAATACAGTGGAACAATGACTTCTTGGACCTAAATGCCATACCTTTGTTTATAAGTTGCACAGCATGGAATGATTGCCTCACTGCTGTAGATATGTGATGCTCAAAGGCTAGATTACTGTCTATGTGTGTCCCCAAGTTCCTGACTACTGGGTCATCTCTAAGGGGTGTGAATTAAATGTGGTAGTTGCCAGGGGTGGATGACTTTCTGAAGGATACTATTATGCATTTTTTTGTATTTAGTTTCAGTCCATGGCTCTGACACCAGTTTCTAGTCTGTGTCAGGCCTTCCTGAAGAACATTTGTGTCTGTGTGGGATTCAGTGATAGCTCCTCATTTGCAATAATCTGCAAATTTTGTCAGACCATTGACATTGGCCTTGACTTCAGAGAAGTAAATGCCAAAAAGGAATGGTCCAAGGACTGATCCCTGAGGGACCACACTTGTGACTGGCCTCTTTGTAAAGATACTCTCCTCAGTTTTAACTTCCTGGGTCCTGTGTGTGAACCAGTTGGCTATCCACCGGGTGACAAATGGGTTTGTACTTAATCTCTTGAGTTTGTCAACAATGCCCAAGCAGGGTATTTTGTCATATGCCTTGGCCATGTCAAGGTAGGCAGTGTGAACCATTTTTGCCTTTATCCATTGCTTTGATGACCTTCTCAAATAAGTTCACCAGGTTTGTAGGCATGATCTGCCCTTGATGACACCAAACTGGGTTGGATCCAGTGGCTGGAGGTTTACTATATCATTACTGATCATTTCCATGATCATTTTTTTTCCATATATTTGCATACATGACTAGTGAAACTTATAGGTCTGTAGTTTCCGGGGTCTATAGATGGCCCACCTTTGTGCAGAGGGATGACTGTTGCTGTTCTCCATTTTTGAGGCACATATCCTGTTTGGAGGCTACATTTAAATAGCAATTCCAGAGGTCCTGATAGGTCATGTTTCATGCTATTTTGAAGGCATCATGGGATATTGTCTGGGTCCATTGTTGCAGTGTTCTTAGCCTTTGAGAGAGCATTAAGGACCTGTTCCCTAGCAATATTAAGGTTTGTATATTTGATGGTATTTCCTGAAGGGAGGTTGAAGGGGGGGGGGTAAAGTTGGAGCTGAATTTGGCAGCCAGTAGGTTTGCTATATCTTCTGGCTCAGTATAAGTGGCTCCATTTACAATGTGCTCTGCACACAATTGTGTATTGTCTTTTAAGTTGTGGATATAGCTAAAGAATGCCTTGTGGTTGTCCTTTGCCTGGGAGGCCAAATTTACCTCACATTTGGCTTTGGTATACTTTATCTGTCCGCTAAGTTGTTTGTTTAGTTTGATGAGAGTTTTTTTATCCTGCTGGGTGTTGCACCTCCTATTTTTTCCCATGATTTTCTTCTTTCTGTTCTTAGGTTCATAGGTGTGCACTAGGCTAATACCCCTGGAGCCTTTACAAGCCTAGCCCTTAGGATTACCCTAGCATCATGCCACCTGACCTTAGTTCCCAGTGCCACTGTTGAGTAGAGCCACTGTAGTGATCCCCTGGGTGAATTTTCTACTTCCCATCCACTCATCAGGTTTCTCTTGAAGAGGGCCAGTAAGGTGCTCTGCTTGACATGTATGGGAAGTCTGTTCCAATGGGCAGTCTCTGGGTTATGAAACTGTCCCTCCAGTATGTTCTGTTGATTGTGGTAATGAGGTTGAAGTCTCTGGAGTGTGTGGTGCGGAGGGATTCGGATTTCTGTAGATGTAGCATTTCTAACAAAGCTGGGTCAGACATGGCTTTCTAAGTCAAGCAGAGATCGCCTCTAATAGGCAATATGGGACAGGGAATAGTTGAAGTTTTTTGAGTCTGTCCATATAGGACAAGTGTTTAAGGCCTAGGATCCTCAATGTGAGGTACTTTTGTGGCCTCTCCAGCTGTTGCAGGTGTCCAGCGAGGTACATGCCAAATGGAGCATTGTACTCGATGATTGGCCTAATGAGGGAAGAGTAGAGTGAGACAGTGACCTCCTTCTTCCTGGATGCAAAACCCTTTTTAATGAGATGTGCCACATAGAAGGACTTTCTGATCACAGTGGCAATGTGGTGGTCAAAAGAAAGGTTGCTGTCAACCTATGTTCCCAGATCTCTTATAATGCCTTCTGTGTTCAGTGGACTACCATTGACATGGTAATTCAAGTAAACCAGGTTTTTCCCAAGGGGGATGACAACACATTTTTTGGCATTGAGCTTAAGTCCATGGTTCTGACACCAGTCGGTCTCAGTGAGGCCTTTCTGTAGGATGTCAACATCACTTGGGGAGTTAATAATAGCTCCCAACTTGCAATCATCTGCAAACTTTGTCAGCCAGAGTCCCTTTGTGTTGTCCTGGACTTCAGAGAAGTAGATACCAAACAGGAGAGGACGCAGGACTGAACCCTGTGGGACTCCACTTATGACTGGTCTGCAGTCTGACTTGGAGTAAACTACTTTCACACTGTGGGTTCTATCTGTGAGCCAGTTTGCAACCCACCTAGTGATATAGGGGTTGATGCCTAGCTTAGTGAGTTTTTCTATAATTCCTGAGTGGGGAATGGTATCAAAGGTCTTAGCCAGATCAAGGTAGGCTGTATGAACCACCTTGGCTTCATCCACAGCTCTGGTGACTGACTGAAAGAAGTTGACCAAGTTGAGCAGACATGATCTACCCTTCCCAAAACCAAACTGTGTGGGATCCAGAGTTTGGAGATTTCATATATCCTTGTTTTTTAGGTCCACGATGATGCATTCCATAGCTTTGCATATCGGACTCATCAAGCTAATGGCTGATAGTTTCCCAGGGTCTGTAGTCGCTCCTCCTTTGTGGAGAGGGATGACTGTAGCAGTGTGCCATTTCATAGGGACAAAGCCTGAGGTGAGGCTGTAATTGAACAGGGCACACATGTGAGGCATCAATTCACTCTGTAGTTCATGTAGAACACAGCCAGGGATATTGTCAGGTCCCATAGAAGCTGTATTATTGGCCTTGGACAGTGCTGTTTTAACCTGTGCAGCAGTAATACTGGGTGCCTGGCAATCTGCTGGTATTGTGATTGGTCCTTTGGGGGGGGGGGTGAAGTTGGCACTGAATTTGTCGGCCAGTATATTGGCAATATCTGTTGGCTCGGTATAGGAGGTACCATTGTGCAGTTGCTCAGAGGAAATCTGGTTGTGACTCATTATATGTGAACTCAGAACCCCTAATTACAGTCTTATATTTGATTCCTAAAGTTGATTTGTGCTACAGACTAATGCATGCATACTTGTAATGCATGCATACTTGCTTTTACAGTTAGGATATGCATGCTCAATTTGCTACAACTGTATAAAAAATCCAAAAATCTATCTCTAGCTTTTAAAGCTACAATAATAATAATAATAATAATAATAATTCTGTTGTGTTGCATACATACCACTTGTTTCCCTCAGTATCTCCATTCAAGAAGCATGAGCACATCTATTTAACTCAATGTCAGCATTAGCTGGTGAAAGAACAAAAAAGAATAGAAGAGCATTGTGCATACCAGTCTTGCCTATATTTATCTTTCTGAGTATTACAAATGCTCTGTTATTGTCATACTTCATAGCTGTGGGATGTCCGCAGTCTCAAATTCAGTCATCCAAAGATTGAGAGTATCCCTATTGTGCCTGTGTAGGTCATTAAAATAGTAGTTGAAATGAAGAAGAGCAATCTATGATATAAACACTACAAAATGTTTGTTAGCACACTTGAAATATTTTTACATCGGTCTTGATTTGAACTATCACTCCAATGAACCTTCAGAACACAGAAAGGGTGCTTTATCCCTCTTTGCCACACAATCAGCTTTGCAGCATGAAACTGAAATCATTCTACATACAGTCAACTAGTACATCATCCACAGTCCTAAGAAATCACATAGTTATTTGTACATGTATACATTTCAGATGTAGTACACCGAGTGATCGCACAACCATTTATGACTGTTATTTGCAGAAATGCAGCTCTGTTTTACCTCTCTGTGTTTGTTGTTTAGTTTTGTCTTATCTGACCAGTAATCTGAGACATGCAGTCTGTAAGACATTCTATATCCTTGTCCTTAAAATGTGTGAGGATATTAAATGGCAATAATATACAGTTGTCAACAAATGAAGGGAAAGTTAGATGTTAATGAACAGAACCTGTGAATTGTGTGCTGCTTACTTACATTTCCAACCTTGATAAAATTATTTCTCTGCACTTTTTAAGTCATACCTGACACACCCACTGGAGGTAGGGCAGTCTGCTTTGCTGTTGTGTTTTCCTTCTCCCTACCAGTAATCATTCACAGTCACAGTCCTTTAGCAACAAACACTGCGGGAGTGCCTGCATCATGTTTACATGTACTACATGGAGCCGAGCAATTAGGATTCAGCAGTTCTAATGAGTTCACCCAACATTTGTATCTTTACCATGCTAACAGCCCTGAATCTATACAATAAAAAGGCAAACATGTAGCTAGGGAACCTGAAGGTGAGGAGACTTGTTTATGTGAAGAACACAGAAGAGGCTGTAACTTTGGGATATATATATGCATAGAAGACTACTGAACATGAGAAGGCATGCTTGCATTTTTCAGTTATATACTGCAGATGCTAAATTGTAATTTAAAAAAAAATCTGTTTCATAGTTTTATGAATATATTAATTAGCAATTGTTACTGTTATCTGTATGCATTACTTAGAAGTATACTGATGACATGGACATGTTTTTCAGGGCATTTTGCAAGTATACATGATTGGCAATGACTTAAATTGGAATATTCTGTGTTAAATCTGTACACATGTTTCAGGGACAGTTCATTTGATAGCACTTTTAGAATTTCACTGATGGTTTGTTAGCAATATGTGTCATTTGCCTGTTCTTTTGAGGGAGGGGGAGTAAAGCTACATCTCTGCTGGCAGCGTAGAGAGATAAAAAATGAACTTGCCACAATTAAAAGATGAATATTTTATTTCAACCGACAATACACAGGAAACCACATAAACTCTTTGTATTCCACCTTGCGTTTTCATCATACATTCATTGGACTTCATCAGATGCCATGTCTAAATTCTTTAATTGTATATATACTGCCTTTAAAAACATTGAACCAATAAAATTCCTTCATTTTATCCAAATGGACAAATGAACATACATTTAGGCTCATGAATATTAATCATATATTCTTCAGTTTCCACTCATAAATTTTATCGTTATTAAAATCCATCAATTAAACTCTTTATTAAATATAAATCATGTAAGTTCTTCTCAATAAATACTTCACATTAATTATCATACCAAAATAAAACCTTTATAAATTTAAAATATTTATAAAATATAAAAGAATCGATGTTTTTTAAGGGAATGTTTATTTATTAATTTTAAAACCTACGTTTTCTTAGGAAACAGTGCCATCTTCTGCCATACAAAAATATTACATGTATTTTGTCTTTCTTCACAATTTGGCTGACCTTAATTTTAAAAGTGGTAATATGGACAAATAGTCGTTTAGCCCTGGGGTTTTACCTGATTCCAAAGTTACTTACCACCATAATTCCTTATATTCTATTTTCTCTTCCCATGGGCCACCCCTAATGTCATTTTTAATTTGTTCCAGAACCAAAAAGAAGAATTTATAACCTTCACACACTTTAAGAATGTTTGAATAGTGCATTAGTTTCTTTTCCCTTAGATATATCATAAATATGTTTGTATATTCTTCTCTTTAAGGTTCTCTCTGTTTTGCCCACATAGAAGGAATTACATTTGTGACAAATAGCAAAGTATACCAACCCCTTGGACTCCCAGTTATAATGCCCTTTACTTGTTATCCATCTTTTTCTACTTTCTAAAAAGACCTCACCCTTGTTTGTAATGTATTCACATTGATTTCACCGTCCACATTTGTAGGTGCCTAGTTTCTTTCCATTTTCTCTACCCACATTTCTTTTGTTGTCTTTATTGTTATTTTCTAAAATATCCTTTATACTACTTGAGTTTTTATAAACCACTTTAGATGTTACCCTAGGTATACCCTCCAAATCTGTGAAAGAGATAAATCTATTCCATTATTTCTGAAAAATTACTTTTGTGTTGTAATTTATTGCGTTGTATTCCAGAACAAGTGCCTGTTGGTAATCAACAGCGTTATTCATATCCTTATTTTCAAGTTCATTATTTTCATTAGTTTTTGTAACCCCCTTAATTGGCTTGAATTTGTTGACCCTACCATTTTCCACCTTAGACCTAATATTTTTAACAAAATCCTTAGGGTACCCCCTTTCCAGGAACATCTTTTCCAACAAATTACACTCATTAACAAAGTCACTATCCATACTGGTCATGCGGGACCCCCTAACAAATTGTCCTTTCACTATATTCCTCTTACAATGTGCAGGATGTGCACTACTATAGTGAAGGATGGAATTACAAAAAGTAGCTTTCCTATGGATCCTAGTTTCTAATGTATTATTTACTTTGTATATCTCTAGGTCCAGGTAAGGTAGCATTTCATACGACTTTTTGTAAGTGAATTTGAGGAAATCTGTGGTCTTACCAATATATTCCATGAATTCTTCAAATTTCTGACTACTCCCTCTCCAAAAAATAACTATATCGTCTAAGAATCTACGATATAGGGTCCAACAAGAACTAAAGTTTGAATTCAGGACATATGTTTCCTCCCACTTAGCCAAAACTAGATTTGCAAAGGTAGGAGCACAGGCCGCACCCATGGCCACCCCTTGAATTTGTCGAAAAAATTCCCCATTAAACACCAGGAAATTATTTTTTAGGACCATTTCCATAAATCCTGTGCTTTCTATCTTTTCTCTGTGGGTTAAAGATTTATCCTGGAAAACAATGTCCTCAAACATTTTCATTCCTGTCACATAAGGTATGGAGGAGAATAGGTCAACTATGTGTATAGTAACAAACAATAAATTCTCAGTATATAAATCTGAAGTAATTTCTCTTATTAAATCCCAAGAATCCTTAGGTATAACTTTATTGTTGACCCAAATATGCTTTGATTTAGTATCTACATATTTTGCTAGAGGCAACGTTTTCGAACCATCAGCCGATACTATCGGTCTAAGTGGGGGGGTCCTCAGCATTTTTATGGATCTTGGGGATTCCAAAAATAATAGGGAATTTTGGTTTTTCAACCTTCAGATATATAAACTTTTTTTGTCACTAGTGCCCTCATGGAGCATATCTTCTAGTTCCATATCTATCCTATTGTAGGACAGATTGACCTCATTCTTGGAAACACAGGTGTATTTAATTTCATCCCTAAGTATCTGGTTCATTTTCCCCTCATACTGTATAATATCCATAATTACAATCCCCCCACCCTTATCTGGTTTCATTATTCTGACATTGAAGTTGGATTTCAATTCATCCAAGATTTCATTTTCTTCCTTACTGAGGTTAATTTTATATCTAATTTTGCTTTGTGAGTCCCTGATTTCTTTTTCCAAAATCTCTTCCAAATTTTTTAGTTGTAAATGCATTGGGGGGTTAAAAATAGTTTTCCTTACTAAGGCTTGATTATTATTAATTGTATTTTTTTATATTATTTTTTGAAAATAACATTTCTAAATTTATTTTCCTTAAAAACAATTTAATATCCAATAATGTTCTTGTGAGGTCTCCTTTAACATAAGGGATGAATTTGAGTCCTTTGCCCAAAAGGTTGAAGTGTTCCTTAACAAGAGGGACATTGCTACAATTGTAAATCGAAAAACCATTATAGGTATTTCTGAATCCTACAACTTCCACTTCCTGATCAGAATTTTCCTCAATTGGGACAGGGGTATGTATATCTAATATCTCCCCCTCCCTCTTCTCCCGCCCCCCTCACTTGAACATTTTCTTTGTATTGTCCTTGCTTATTAGGGAATCTGTTTTCCCTAGTTAGTGGGGGAAATTCTGAGTTGTAGTCATATTCATCCCATCCACCCAAAACCTGCTCATTGTTCTGGTCATTATCTTTCTCCTGTCCTTTAGGTCCATAAATCTTCCTATTCTTGTATGGTGGTTTGGGGTAACTAACATTCTTCTCATATTCTTGCATGTCCCTCTTTAATTTTTTCATTTTTCTATTCATTAATTCATCACATTTCCCATCAATTTCACATCTTACTTTGAAATATTTTTCTTTTTCTTCCTTAATCCCAAAAATAAGGTCTTCCTTCATATACATGTCAGGTTCATCAATTTCTTTTTGCAGTGCTTCCTGTGTTCTACCATTCTTCTTAATAATTAATTTTAAAACATCAAGACCACATTTATTAAATACTTCTAATAATTCTTTGTGAAAAACTGAGCCCATCTGTACATTATTAGGCTATTTATATACCCTTAAACCTTTTGGAACAATGTTCCTATTAATGCATTCTGTAAGATATGCGTTTTCAATACACAATGTTCTATATTTATACATTAGTTTTGAAATCTTGTCCACCTTTTTACAATAAGACTCAGAATTATACGGCCCCTGAGGACCTCCATCTTCCACTTTAAAACAATAATTTACTTTTAGCCATTCAGTTGTCTCTTTTAGCCTTTTATTAGAAACAGTACCTGAATTTGCTTGACCCAAGGTCAGCGATTTCATGTTAACTTTGTTAATATTATCTCCTGTAATCGATTCCATAGGGCTTTTATGTCCAAAAATCCTTGGTGTAACTTCAGGATTAAATGTTCCACCATTCGGTTCCTCCAGGTCACCAGCATCAGAATTTCCGCCAATAAGCTCCCTTTTCCTCTTATTTTTATGTACTAAAAACCCTTCTGTTTCACTTCCTGCTACTTGGGACGCATTAATGTTCATCCCCACCAATGATTTGCAAAGCGGCATAAGAATAATAAACTCGGTAAGCTGTCCAATCAGCTTATGCAATTGACCTAGTTCGTCAAACCCCTTGTTGTTCATCGGGGAATCTCTCTCCATAGCCAGTCCGCTGAAAAGCTACTGTAAATATAGTGATCGGAAGCACTCCAAAATAACCAAAAACCAAAGAACAAGAGTCCTGGCAGCGTAGAGAGATAAAAAGCGAGCTTGCCACAATTAAAAGATGAATATTTTATTCCAACCGACAATACACAGGAAACCACATAAACGCTTTGTATTCCACCTTGCGTTTTCGTCACACATTCATTGGACTTCATCAGATGCCATGTCTAAATTCTTTAATTGTATATATGCTGCCTTTAAAAACATTGAACCAGTAAAATTCCTTCATTTTATCCAAATGGACAAATGAACATACATTTAGGCTCATGAATATTAATCATATAGTCTTCAGTTTCCACTCATAAATGTTATTGTTATTAAAATCCATCAATTAAACTCTTTATTAAATATAAATCATGTAAGTTCTTCTCAATAAATACTTCACATTAATTATCATACCAAAATAAAACCTTTATAAATTTAAAATATTTATAAAATATAAGAGAATCGATGTTTTTTAAGGGAATGTTTATTTATTCGTTTTAAAAGCTACGTTTTCTTAGGAAACAGTGCCATCTTCTGCCATACAGAAATATTACATGTATTTTGTCTTTCTTCACAATTTGGCTGACCTTAATTTTAAAAGTGGTAATATGGACAAATAGTCGTTTAGCCCTGGGGTTTTACCTGATTCCAAAGTAACTTGCCACCATAATTCCTTATATTCTATTTCATCTTTCCATGGGCCACCCCTAATGTCATTTTTAATTTGTTCCAGAACCAAAAAGAAGAATTTATAACCTTCACACACTTTAGAATGTTTGAATAGTGCATTAGTTTCTTTTCCCTTAGATATATCATAAATATATTTGTATATTCTTCTCTTTAAGGTTCTCTCTGTTTTGCCCACATAGAAGGAATTACATTTGTGACAAGTAGCAAGGTATACCAACCCCTTGGACTCACAATTATAATGCCCTTTACTTGTTATCCATCTTTTTCTACTTTCTAAAAAGACCTCACCCTTGTTTATAGTGTATTCACATTAACTGGACCGTCCACATTTGTAGGTGCCTAGTTTCTTTCCAGGTGGTGGTACCATGATGGTGGCCAAACAGAGGAACATTCGGGGGGGTGCAGAGGATGAATCTGACACTGATGTTGACAGACAGGCATCCCTTGTAATTCCATCAGACAGAACTAGTAAGCCTATATCTACCCATTCCAGTGAGCCCTCAAATATTGGACAGGTGGAGGGTGAGACAGTCAATCAGGGAAGTGTGGTTACTGTGGCTTCAGTACCTGTTGTCTCTGGTCATAGTCAAAGTGTGGGTGAGGTGCCATGCAGGAGGGTATTTAAGGGTGCTCGGAGGATGCCTGCTGTCCATCCTCCCCTTGATCCAGATGTAAACCTATGTTTAGGGCAATCATGCAGGCACAGGAACATTCTCATAGGTCCTCCAGAGAAATGCTTAGGGTTGTAGATGTGGCACAGGTTGACATGCATGACTGCCTCCGCCACATTGCCAATTCAAGGGATTGGATGAATGACACATTGGAATAGGCAGTGTCTGTGAAGGAACATTTGCTGGAAGGGGAATGGCATCCTTGTGGGCATAGGTCAACCACATCATCTGCTGTTAGCCAAAGTGGCCATGCCTGATCATGCTCCCACTCAACTTATGTTTAGGGCAATCATGCAGGCACAGGAACATTCTCATAGGTCCTCCAGAGAAATGCTTAGGGTTGTAGATGTGGCACAGGTTGACATGCATGACTGCCTCCACCACATTGCCAATTCAAGGGATTGGATGAATGACACATTGGAATAGGCAGTGTCTGTGAAGGAACATCTGCTGGAAGGGGAATGGCATCCTTGTGGGCATAGGTCAACCACATCATCTGCTGTTAGCCAAAGTGGCCATGCCTGATCATGCTCCCATAGTGGCAGTACTTCCACTGCTGTGTCAGTGGTTGAGCTGTCCACACCCAGACATGGCAGGCTATAGGGTCGTGGTCCTGCATGCCCTTGTGTGGGGAGTTCTCCCAGCAGACATCAATCACATTCAGGTAGCAGCAGTGCATCTGACTGTGGGCATGGACATGCCAGTGCAATTCCTGGCAGAGCCATTTCTCGTGGTTAGGTACGACAATGATGAACTGCCACCTCTACCATGCATGGCTCACACCTGTCTGATATACCAAGATGTAGATGTAGCATAGAGCTTGGGTGTGTTCATGCAGGCACTCACGCACCAGTTTCACCTGGAGAATGCATACAGACACACACACAACAGTTACAGCGGATATAAAAAGTGTACACACCCCTGTTAAAATGCCAGGTTTTTGTGATATAAAAAAATGAGGCCATAATAAATCATTTCAAAATGTTTCCCACCTTTAATGTGACCTATAACCTGTACAATTCAATTGAAAAACAAACAAATCTGTTATGGGGAAAATATAAAAAATAAAAAACGTACAATAAGCTGGTTGCATAAATGTACACACTCTTAAACTAGTACTTTGTTGAAGCATCTTTTGATTTAATTTCAACATTCAGTCTTCTTGGGTAGGAGTCTATCAGCTTAGCACATCTTGACTTGGCAATATTTGCCCACTCTTCCTTGCAAATGCCCTACAAATCTGTTAGATTGCAAGGGCATCTCTTGTGCGCACCTCCAATGATTTTCTATTGGATTTAGGTCTGGGATTTGGCTGGGCCATTCCAAAACTTTAAATTTCTTCTGGTGAAGCCATTTTTCGGTTGATTTGGATGTATGTGTGAGGTCATTGTCATGTTGAAAGGTGAAATTCCTCTTCATCTTCAGCTTTCTAGCAGATGCCTGAAGGTTTTGGAGCAAAAGTGACTGGTATTTGGAACTTATCATAATTCCTTCCACCTTGACTAAAGCCCCAGTTGTAGCTTAAGAAAAGCAACCCCAAAGCATGATAGTGCCACCACCATGCTTCACCATGGGGATGGTGTTCTTTTGGTGATGCAAAGTTTTGTTTTTGTGCCAAATGTACCTTTTGGAATTGTGGCCAAAAAGTTCAACCTTAGTCTCATCAGACCATAACACATTTTCCCACATGCTTTTGGGAGACTTGATGTATTGTTTTCCAAATTATAGCCAAAACTGGATGTTTTTCTGTGTAAGAAAAGGCTTCTGTCTTGCAACCCTTCTCCATAGGCTAGACATATGGAGAATACGGGAGATTGTTGTCAGATGTAGTACATAACCAGTACTTGCCCGCAATTCCTGCAGCTCCTTCAGTGTTGCTGTAGGTCTCTTGGCAGCCTCCCTGACCAGTTTTCGTCTTGTCTTTTCATCAATTTTGGAGGAACATCCAGTCCTTTACAACATCACTGTTGTCCCATATTTTCTCCACTTTTTGATGACTGTCTTCACTGTGTTCCATGGTATATCCAATGCTGTGGAAATTTTTTGTACCCTTCTCCTGACTGATACCTTTCAAAAATGAGATCCCTTTGATGCTTTGTAAGCTCTCTGTGAACCATGGCTTTTGCTGTAGCAAGGAACTGAGTAAATGTCAAGAAAATCCTACTAGGACAGCTGAACTTTATTTGGGGTTAATCAGAGTCTCCTTAATTGATGGCAGGTGTGTACCCAAGAAGACTGAATGCTCTAATTAAAGCAAAAGGTGCTTCAACAAAGTATTAGTATAAGGGTGTGTGCACTTATGCAGCCAGCTTATTGAACGTTTTTTATTTTTTATATTTTTCCCGCTAACAGATTTGTTTTTCAATTGAATTGTATAGGTTATAGGTCACATTAAAGGTGGGAAAAGTTTTGAAATGATTTATTGTGGTCTAATTTTTTATATCACAAAAACCTGGCATTTTAACAAGGGTGTGCACACTTTTTATATCCACTGTACATGGTTCAGCTGTAAAGCTTAATACTAATTTTGTCTCTCTGTCCATTTGTTACTTTATCCAAACGTCTGCCTGCTTCTCTTTCTTACTCACACACACTCACCTACCTCTTTTGCTTTCTGCCCCCCCCCCAAAGAACACCCTGTGCAAATGATGATAACTGTGCCTTATCCCTGCTTTCTATCTTTTGAATTAGGGATACATAAGCTTTGTGTCTGATGCTCAGGGTGCATGGCTGACTTAGTGCTTAGTGTATCTGCATTTGTGATGTTGAATTGGTAATTTTACCTTTGACTTATATTGCTCTTAGAGCATTAGACAGTTGATAGTATCAAACCTTTTTGCATTAGTATTGTAAATGATCTTGTGTGTGAAGTCTGAAACTGAAATGTGTCTCATTACTTTCTAACTTCTCTCTTTATGCTTTTCCTGTATAAGCATATGGTGCTAAACTTAGGGCACGTGGTTACTATCAGTACTTTTGAGAGGTATGACTGTGTGAATCTTTGATGCTTGAGGCCTACTATTTAATAATGGACACGTGTAAGTCTCATAAGTCTCTGCTATCACATGTTGAGATCATTTCTGTAGAAGTCACCTACCATTTACTTGCTTACACTGCCAAGTAACAATATGGAGGGATATGCCAGTCATTCATATTATTACACAATACACTCCAGATTCAACACTTATCTTGTAAATCCAGCAGCTACAACAGTTTTAGTTCAGGGCTGACTCTGTCTGATGCTCGCAGTACACAGCCATTACATGGGTAGGTAAAGGTTGTGAGTGTTACCTGGTATCAGTGTTACTTTATGTATGTGTTCAGGGGGAATGTTTTAGCCCCTTAGGTGGTGAGTGTGCTGTACATTCTCTCTTAGCCAATGCTAGGACATAGTGAGCAGACCTATGTCTGCCTACACCCATAGCAGCTACTGGTTTCCCCCTCTGACTCCTTACCTGTTTGTGACTGTGGTGGTCTTGGGTTGCTGGTGGGATTTGTGCCCCTTCCCCTTGTTGATCCTGCAAAAGCTGTTTTCTCTGGATAATTATGTGTATCATGGCATTCACACTGAATATTTCAGTACATGTATGTGGATTGTACAGCAGGGCTCCCCCAGCTGTATCTAGGCACTGGAACTGTGACCTCAGCGGCCCAAACACACGCTCTATGATACTTCTGGTTTGAGCATGTGCCTCATTGTGGCATTCTTCAGCAGGTTTGTGTGCATTTCATCAGCCACAGTTCCAGTGCATAACCTGCATCCCCCAGGAGGTGACCCTGTGAGATATTCCCCTGTTGAACATCTGATATTTTTGGGAGCTGTGCCAGATATGTGAGTCTTGGTAACTGCTTGGGATGCCAGTACACACATTCAGGATGAATCCCTTGGCATTACACATAACTTTGCAATTAATAGAGTCGTAGCCCTTTCTATTTATGTAGAACCTTCCCGGTTCCCTGGGTGGTGCCTTAATTTCTACATGTGTGCAATCTATGGCACCCAGTAGTCCAGGGTAGTGTGCTACAGGGTAGAACTCCTGCATATTTCTGGCCCTGGCCTCAGGAGTATGGGGAAATTATATGTGATCACTGGCATGTTGGAGTACAGCATTCAGCAATTGATGGAGGATCCTGGATGCTGATGCCTGTGACACCCCCAGCATGTCCCCTGTTTGTCTCTGAAAGGTATCTTTAGGTAAAATTCTAAGTGCCACACATACCTTTGTCTCCATTAGCATGGGTTCCCCTCGGTTTGCCCTGGCTCTGATTTGAGGACAACAGAGGCTGCAGAGTTTCTGTAGTGTGTCTTTATCCACCTTGCAGCACTCTACAATTTTCATGTCATGTAGATTGCGACAAATTAAACTGGGTCTGAAAACTCTTCTTCTTGGCCTTTGTCTATTAACAGTAGCAGCATAGACAGCCTGTTGCACATACACATGAATTAAAGCCCCTAACATTGTTTCTGTGTAGACTGCTTTCCTTGGCTGTATTCCAGTAGGTTTTGGAATTCACAAGGAAAACCAGCAGTGAGTCTACATGGTTGCTTTATAGTTTGTTGAATAGCTACTACATTTTAGATTGGTTGATTAGCATACAGTTCAGCTTCTTATGCTGTAATAAGCATGCCACAGTGTTTACCTTGTTTGCGTGGCTATCTGCAGCTCTACACACTGTGTAAAGCTGCTTACTGAATCCAAAACAGTTTGCTACCATGTGTGCGTCCCACTGCACTGCACACAGAGTATAAACAGACCGTGTAGTGTTTATTGAATCTAGCCAAAAAAGAATATAAATGCTGTTAAGTTCTATGACAGTAAATCAATGTGCAATGTCTTTTAACTTACAATGTTTACTACTGTGTCATTTTATGAATGCACTGTCAGAATAAAAGCAATCTCAACACAGTAATGTGTCTAAATGAACACTGACATGAAAGAATTGTACACTCGTGTAAGGGACAAATAAATTATGTATAAATATTTTTTCAGAAATATACCAACAAGGACTGCAGCAGTGAAAGAAGTAGTAGTGTGAAATATTTACACAATGTATGTACCTTGCAGTAATGTGAAGCACCACAAATAATACTGTGATGTTTTCACAGGTTGTAACTGCCACTGGATCACTTGCTTTAGGGATTAATATGCCCTGCAAAAGTGTTGTGTTTGTGGAAGATTCTGTTTACTTGGATGCCCTAAATCTAAGACAGGTAAGCATTTCTTTTTTATGAATTTGCTTCATATCAGACATAAATATGTTTGTGTTGTTTTAACAGTGCATCACAGTAGAACCATAATTGGTTGATAACTATTTAGAATTACAATCAGACTAATAGAGATGTGAATGTTGTCAAGAAATGGTCCCACCCCAACTTATGTAGATTTAAGACAAAGGAATTACTCTTCCACAGAGCTAGATTATAGGACAGTAAAGTAGTAAAGAAGGCAGAGAGAAAGGGAGCATATTGTAGTGCCAAAGTAGAGATTCATGAGATTTCATACTGGGGTAGGCTCAGTAGAAACACTATTACTTCAATTGATTAAAACACTTGAACGCTGGAAGTGTTGTCTGCTTCAAGAAAAGAGGCATGGAAGGGGAGGATAATCCTTTATTTAGAGGTGCAGAGTCCTTGCAGTGGTCATTTTAAGTAGAGGAGTGTATGGAAGGGCACATCATCTGCATGAGGGTGTAGGAGGCAAATACACCATTTTGTGTGGTACTGTTAGCAGCCTTGTTTGTATACGGCTGCTTTCATCTTTGATTTGTTAACAAACTTCCTTTCATTTTGTTAAGTATGTTACATCATGTGTATAAACCTGAATTTCACTTTTCTCATTATAAATGACAAGAAGATTCATAGTGTGCAAATACATGTGGTTATTGGAGCACAGTATGTGGTGGTGGTGGAAAGTTCTAGCAGGACAGAGAAACAGTATGGATGGCCATGTATTCTAATCCAAGGAACCCTGAAAGAACTCCTAAGATAGAAACCTTCATTATGTTGAAAGGTCCAAGTAGTTGGCTACATTATACAGAGACACTGATGACTTTACTATGTAATTTTAAAATTAATTTAGGGGAAATTGTTTGCATAGACTTTTTATATATAAAAGTAAGTAAAAGCTATTACAGAAAGAAAGTTTATGGATAAAGTGGTAGCTGTCTGAACATCAGTAGAGACACAATAGTCATTTTTTTGTTAATTGCTATGGGAAGGGTGTTTCTGAAAGAAGTGGAGAAAAAATACTAAATACTGGTAAAGTTTATTTTTTCATTGTTAACACCTTTATTACATTCACACAGTTTTAATGCATATAGTTATACAAAAGAAAACAAGTCATTGTAAACATTTTTCATTATTTTCCTGCATTATACATATGCTTTTATTTTTAACAAGTAACATTTACTGCAACATCATTATATAAATTACTCAAGTCCTAATTGCCCTTAAAATTCACTCCTCCTCCTTCTAAAAATTGCATGTATTGTTCCCACAAATGCAATTTATTTTTAAGTAATTTGCTCCTTCCATTTCTAAAGATCATATTTCCAACCCTTTTATTTCTCTTTACAAAATTTAGTATTTCAGTTATGGATGGATAACATTTTGCCTTCCATTTTGTAGTAATTGCTTTTTTGGCAGCCAACATCATTAACACTGCAAGACCCTAATGCATCTAACTAATTCAGATCCTATTTTTCCAGTTAAGAAGAATCATTTTATTAGTTACAGTCATTTGCTCCTCCAATGTTTCTGGCAAAGTATTCCGTAAGGAATTTTTTTAATTTGACAAGTCATTATATTCCAAAAACATGTTCCTAATTCTTCTCTTTCTCTTTTCACCTCCAATAAATGCTTTCTACCTGAGAAGAAATTACTTGAACTCTACATAGGGAATAAAATTACATTTGCAAATGCCTCCATGCA
Source organism: Protopterus annectens (assembly GCF_019279795.1). Classification (NCBI taxonomy): domain Eukaryota; kingdom Metazoa; phylum Chordata; order Ceratodontiformes; family Protopteridae; genus Protopterus; species Protopterus annectens. The sequence continues at coordinate 949,567,388 of NC_056729.1, forward strand.
AAAATCCTAAATCTTCTGGACTTTAAATCCTTGAGAGCCATACAGATATCTTCTCAATATTCCTTTTAATACTGCCTTTCCATTCTGTCTTGCTCTCTCTTCCCTATCTTTTCAGTATTTTGTATGATTTTATTTGCTTTACTTCTTTTTTTCTCAATTGTTTTATTGAAAATTTTAACAACGAAACATTAATATATGATAATAGAAATATTATAAAACAAATATACATATCTAAAAGAACAATAATAAACAACTAAAATAACTATTTACAATGGTGTCTACTATAAAACAAAGCTTTTTGAACAGAAAATAAATGTAATGAGTAGTTGTTAGTTAATTATTAGTCTATTTATCCAGCAATTCTTTAAATTTCATCCATAAAGAGGTGATTTTAGATGTTGTTGTCTTGATTGTGAGAAGTTCAAGATGACAGACTTCAGTTACCAAGTGTACAAATTCCTTCATAGTAGGAGTAGTCTCATTCTTCCAGTTCCTGGTAATGACTTTTCTTGCTAATGTTAAGATACTCCATAAAAGGCGGTATTTTATTTTCATGACACACGCGGTAATAAGTGGATTAAATAAAATAAGATATGGTCAACAAAAAATTATCATTAAAAACAGACTGTGAAAAAGAATTAATATTATCCCATTATGTTTTAAGTTTTATATAATCATAAAACATATGCTGCCAGTCAGTTTTAACATTTAGTTTACATCTCCAGCATCCTATGTTTATATTGTACATCACTTCAACTTTATGTGGTGTGATACAGGTCCTATGTAAGAACTTAAAAAGATCACATCCTCCACATTTGTGATGAAGTAGTTTGTTTTGAAGATCGGAGTATTAGTTTTTTATCATCTTTACTTGGGGAATTACTATTACTAACAAGTCTAAAATAGTCCCAATAGGTTTCTCTGTTACATACTGTTGATTTCTAAGTACCTTATATATTTTAGATAGACGTCCCTTTCCAATTATATTCTGTTGCACTAGAATAAAGAGTAAATCAATGAATGTGCATAAAGAATTTCTAATTATTGTTTGCATTAGATTAATCTTATATTCAACTAATTGTCTACAGTTTTGAATTTCTAGCTGCATGTCTTTGCTTAAATCAGACTTATTAATACTACGGTTAACATTTTGTAGCTTCCTATTGTCTAGTAATTGATACCAGTATAACAGTTTTTTATCTTTCAGTGTAGTCATTGTTGTTAAATTAAATGTATTAATGCTATTCTGAGTATAGTCAGTTAAAAATACAAAGAAAATCCATACTTTATAGTCAGGGTTCCTGAAAATGAAAATTTTAAAGGAGGTTATTATTGTGTTAATATAATAAGAGCTAACTGGTTTGTTTTTGTTATCTGTAAAAGTCTTTTACTAACCAGTGAAATGTATTTGTAGCTATTTTTAGTATGGTATGATTTTATTAAATTATTAGATTTACCCCAAATATCTCCCTGAATATCTTTCCATTTGGCATTATAATTGTTATGTAACCAAAATATTATTGTCTTAACAAAGGAGGATAATAAATATAATTCTAAAGCTGGAAAACCAATACCACCCAATGTCCAATCTCAAATGTGATAGTTTAAAGCCAGTCTAGGCTTATTAGGGAACCATAGAAATCTCAGAAATAAAGAATTATACTCTTTTGTATTTTTTGAAAGCGGGAAGGATAAAGGTTGTATTTTATATATAGAATTTTAGGAAGGATAATCATTTTAATTGGGGAGAGTCTCTCTTCCATAGTGAAAAAAAAATGATTCCATTTATTAAGAGTTTGTTTTTTGAATTTAAGTTGTTATAATTAAGGGTTGTTATATCTTTGATATTAGACAAGATTATACCTAAGTAAGTGATTTTACTATTTTTCACAATGTATTTATGTAATTTCTTATCTAGTTTATTAATATTATAATTAACAGGTAGTATTTTAGTCTTATTCTCATTAAACTGAGTCCCGATTTCTTGTGGAATATTTCTATTACTTGGAATACTGTGATAAGAAAAGAATTACAATCAATTAAAGTTAATATTCCCTAAGTGAACACTATCCAGTAAAAGTACTAAGATACACATCCCATCAAGCTAAACCTCAAAGGTTTATCAAACACCGGCAATTAACAAACTTTAATCCTGAAACACTCAAATCTTTACTATCAAAAGTGAACTGGAATCCCTTTAAAACTACTCACTTTGGATGAAGCTGTCCACTTTTATAACTCCATTTTCCTAAGTATTTTAAATTCTGTGGCACCCCTTAGAACAGTCCACATAAAGTCTAACATAGCCCCATGGCTGACCGTAAACGCACGTGAATTACTAAAAAAAAAAAAGACAGAGCATGGAAAATTTGGACTAAAACTAAACATCAACCCGACCTCCAGAAATGTAAAGAACTCAGAAATCTTGCCAAAAGTCACATAAACAAAGATAAGAAAAACTTCTATAATAATCCATCTTCTACCTTTTAATCCAATCCTAAAACGTTCTATCACTCTGTAAATCAAATACTACACCCAGGTACGCAAGCCTCCCCTAACCCTCATCCTGACAAAACACATGAAGAAACTGCCTCCATATTTAACAACTACTTTATAGACTCAATATCCAAATTACTAAATACAGACACAAACCTTCCCACCAACAATAATAGACCTAATAGCTCAAACTCTTTCATCAGTAGTAACACTACCTTCTCCCTCAAACCTGTCTCCACTAACTATATTAAAACTCTACTATCTAAATTAAAACCTTGCTCCACATCCATAGACAACATTCCCTCCGCATTCCTTCAGGCTGCTGCTGATGTTCTTGTTTTCCCAGTTTCTATTCTAACAAACCGATCTATTATGGAATCCACAGTCCCTTCCATCTGAAAGCAATTTTGCACCCTTCCAATACACAAAGGAGGAAACGCCACAGATATAACTAATTTTAGACCCATAGCCATACTCTCACCACTCTCCAAAATTCTGGAAAAATGTATACATAATCAAGTCTTATACTACCTTCTGCAAGAAAATCTACTCACACCTACCCAACAAGGCTTTCATCCCATGCACAGCACTACAACAGCTCTCATGTCTTTCCTAAACTCTGTATCACTAGCTAGAGACAGTAACAAACTTATTTCCTGTCTTTTCATTGACCTCTCTAAAGCCTTTGATACAGTCTGTCATAAACTTCTTCTCCTTAAACTAGCAAATTTACACTTCTCTCCATCCACCATATCTTGGTTTAACAGTTCTCTCTCTGATAGACTCCAAGCAGTCAAATGGCTCTCAGCTTTCTCCCCTCTTCTTCCTGTTAAAATGGGTGTTCCACAAGGCTCCATCCTTGGGCCACTTCTTTTTAACATCTTTACCAACCTTCTGTACTCTTCCTGTCCTGGATCCTCACTGATACAATACGCAGATGATTCTACACTTATCACTATTGCCGAATCACCAACTCAACTAAAATCAGACTCACAGTCCTCTTTTAACTCTGTAGAAAACTGGCTATCTGAAAACCAACTTATCCTTAATCCAAAGAAAATCAAATTACTACTCTTTCTCCCTAAAAACCTTAACCACGTAAAATCATCCTTCTCCATACTGTCACAAAATAATACTCAAATACAGGTGGACACTAGTACAAAACTCTTAGTTGTTACTAACCTTTGATTTACACGTCAATAATTGTATCTGAAAAACACATCTCAAGCTAGATCTCCTCTATAGAAACAAAAAATATCTTACCAAAACAGCAAAACTAACCCTTTCAAATGCCTACCTCTTACCCACTTTACTTTATAGTTCCCAAATTCTCACCAGCCTCAACACTGGACTACTAAACAAGTTAGAAACAATTTATAACAGGATTGCCAGATTTCCTGCCCAAAATTCTTACAAGTCCCATCACTGTCTCTCACTTAAAGAACTAAATTGGCTAGAATTACCTAATCTAGGGTATAATCAGTTTCAGATTATTCATTCCATTCTCTACAAACCCTCTTTCTGTCCAACTATCTCATCTCTAACCTCTCTTTACCTACCCACTAGATTACTCTGCAGTTCTGAACAAGGCCTACTAAAAATCTACAAACCAAGGACCAAAATGGGTCACCTAGTCTATAGCTTTAACCCTTCCAAGGCCTGGAATAGCCTACCACTAGATATAATATCCCTTGAACATCCCAATCAATTCAAAACTGGTACAAAAAAATACCTTCATGAAAAATGGACTTGCTAATGTAATTATCCCCCGTAAACACTCCCCTATAACCTTCTACTTCTCTTCTCTCTTCCTTCCCTTCAGTAAACAAACTTACTACTTTATCTTCTTCTCTTGGTACATCACTGTACAAACATAACTAGTAAAATATTTCAGCTATGTAACTATTGCACTATTATGTATATAATATGTAATTATGAATGTATCCCTCTAATGAATGTATTTCTATGTATTTCACTTGCCACAGTTTAATGTATGGCACTGTAATGCAGTAATCTGTGGTAATGATGAATGTATTTCTATATGTATTCAATATGTACAATTTCTATTTTCTGTTGGAGCTTTTCTCCTTGGGCCTCAGCTGAAAATGAGAAAAACCCAGTCAACAAATATAAAATAAATAAATAAATATGATGTCATCTGCAAATAATTGTATTTTGAGGATTAAATATTTTTTTTATTAGTATGTCTTTAATGTTTTTATTTGATCTTATATAATTTGCAAAAGGTGCTCTAACTACAGCAAAAAGCATTGGGGACAAGGGACAACCCTGTTTAGTACCTCTAGTAATCATAATTGATTGGGAAGTATATGAGCCTGTCTTAATGCATGCAAAAGAGTTTTCATAGAGAAGTTTGATTAATTGTAAGAAATTGTTTGAAAAATTACATTCCGTCAGTACTAATAATATATACTCCCAATTAACTGAGTCAAAGGCACTATTGATATTCAGACTAACCAAAGTTAGTTCTTTTTTTGAATTATTAGTATAATCAATTATTGATAGTATTCTCTTTATATTATTGTAGGCATTCCTGTTCAATATAAACCCAGTCTGATCATTGTTTATCAACATTGGAAGAAATTGTTTTATTGTAGAGACATAGATTAGTAGAGAAATTGGTGTTTGTGTAGAGCATTGTGTTGAGTCCTTGTCAGATTTTAAAACTGAGGATGTTACGGTGTATTTCCTGGATGGTGGTACCTTTGTAAGTCCTTTAAGTATTGAAAATACCTCTAGTAAAATATTCAAAGCATCCTTAATCATCATTTTGAATCTCTATAGTCACTGAACAAATCATACCTTTTTTATCACTAAATGTAATCAGAATTTTAGATAGCGGTACATAATTTTCCATAAAATAGCCACCCCTCTTCTCTTTTGTTTATAATAACAGCTAGTCAATACAGAATAGTGTTTATTATTGTCTGTCCAAATCTTCTTTTAAGTGTGTTTTCTGTAAAAAGATAACTTGGGAAAGAAATATTTTAAAAAATAGCATAAACTACCCATTTTATAACCATTATTTAATTCATTGATATTAATTGATATACACTTCAAGTTGGTCAAACTGATGAAATATGAAAAAGTAAATAAGTATTATATATTCTCACATACATTTGTAAATAATGTGGTTCTGAAAAAAATATTGTATCTAGTGAACAGCTTACTCATAGCTATAAATATAAGATAATTAAGATTAACTATAAACTTTCTATCAAGAATTAATTTATAAACTACTGTACATGCACTCTTCTTTCCTGTCTCCCCCATGGAGTTAAAAAAATCCTAGTTTGAATAGCAATCACTCTACTACTTCTAAAGTTGTGATATATGAAAGGTCTAACATACTTAAAATTAAAAGGAGTTAGTATATACATAATAGTTAGATTTTAAGCATTCATTTGCTTGTTATAAAACTTATAAACTGTAAAGTATAGCAGATATTGTAGTCATTTGGTTATATTCTGTTTATAAGAGCCTATATAGTATTATAATAAATCCAATCATTGATGATGATGATGATGATGATGATTTCTTTCCATTCTGAGAAAATAGAGATTAATACAGATGAAAAACAATACCTATAACATTGTTTATAACTATCAGCTATATTACTAATATGATATTATATATTATTGATAATGTGACTAACTAGTTAACTATCTAAGTTCAATTCTGAGTACAATACTGTACATGTTTGGATATTATGGTAGACATGAGTGATATTTCAAAGAACAAATTAACTTCTCTAAGAAATTTTTTGTTTGTTTGTGAGGACTTGCATATACAATTATCATTCAAAACATGTCTCTTTTATAAATAGGATCATATTCACTAGAAAATGTATTATATGTAAAATAATAAAAGAGCTACTATGATGTCTAAAATAACTAATAATATATTAACCAGAATTATATTTGTACTGAGAGTTAACATATGATTGGCAGTATACTCACTATATTCTTTTTAAGAGACACATACATTTCCAGCTTATCAAAATGACTGTATAATTTTGTCTGAGTTTGTGGAAAAGATGCTATTACTTTCATATTAGTCCCTCCTTTACTATGTGTCAGACTTTCAATTAACTCTCAGAGTATGAGCTTCTAATATTGCCATGTATTTCAGCTCCTCACTTCAAGCTCAAAAAGCACATCCACGCAAAAACCAACACAAATCTTCACCACAGTCATTGTCATAAACATGCACATATCTATTGCCTACATATAGGTTCATAGGTTCATAGGTAGGTACTAGGCTATTGGCCCTAGGGCCTATATAATCCTAGCCAAATGGTACCCTGGTTTTGCCACCCAAGAAAATTATTTTCCTGTGCCCCTGTCAAGCAGAGCCACAGAAGTGATCCCCGGGATGAATTTCCTATCTCCCATCCAATTATCAAGATTTTTCTTGAAGATTGCTAATGAGGAGCTTTGTTTGATGTAGATAGGTAGTTTGTTCCAGAGTATGGGAAGTCTCTGGGACAGGAATCTATCCCTCCAGCATGTTCTGTTTGTTGTGGCGACAAAGTTTAGGTCCCTAGAGCATGTAGCTCGGAGGGATTGGGATTTCTTTAAGTGGGCCATGTCCAACAACTCTGGATTTGACATAGCTTTGTATGCAAGGCAGATATCGCCTCTGAGTAGGTGATTTGCAACAGAGTGAAGCTGGAATTTTTTGAAACGGTCTGCGTAGGGCATCTCTTTGAGGCCGGCAATCCTCTTTGTGAGGTATTTTCGCAGCCTTTCCAGTTGTTGTAGATGTCTTGTGAGGTACATATCAAAAGGGGCGTTGTACTCTATAATGGGTCTAATGAGTGATGGGAGGAACAATGACCTCTTTTTTCCTGGATGAGAAACCTTTTGTGATGAGGTGTGCTACGTAGAAGGATTTCCTGACTACTGTGGCAATGTGATTATCAAAGGAAAGACTACTGTCCACCTGTGTCCCAAGGTCTCTTATCACACTTTTGGTGTTAAGTAGACTACCTCCTATGTGGTAGTTCATGGGTACAGAGTTTTTACCAAAAGGGATGACAATGCACTTTTTGGCATTGAGCTTGAGGCCATGGCTTTGACACCATGCATCTGTCTCAGTGAGGCCTTTTGTAGGATGTCCACATCATTAGGAATTTTGATTATGGCTCCTAGTTTGCAGTCATCTGTGAACTTTGTTAGCCAAAGACCTTCTGTGTTAGCCTGTACTTCAGAGAAGTAGATACCAAACAGGAGGGGACCTGGGACTGAACCCTGTGGTACTCCACTTGTCACTGGTCTGAAGTTGGATTTAGAGTCTGCTACTTTCGCAATGTGGGTTCTGTCAGTGAGCCAGTTGGTAACCCATCTTGTGATGTAGGGATTTATACCTAGTTTAGTGAGTTTATCTATAATTCCAGAGTGGGGGGTAGTGTTGAAAGCCTTGGCGAGATCTAGATAGGCTGTGTGAACCACCTTACCCTCATCTACGGCTTTGGTGACCACTTCAATGAAGTCTGTCAGGTTTAGGAGACATGATCTGCCTTTTACAAATCCGAACTGGGTAGGGTCCAGAGTTTGGAGATTACTAATGTCATTGTTTATAAGTTCCATGATGATACGTTCCATTGCCTTGCAGACCAGGCTCATCAGGCTAATTGGGGGCGGTAGTTCCTGGGGTCCATGGTGGCTCCCCCTTTGTGGAATGGGATAACCATTGCTGTGCACCATTCAGTGGTCACAAAGCCTGATGTGAGGCTATGATTGAACATGGTACTTAGGTGGGGTGCCAGTTTGTTCTGTAGTTCATGTAGAACGCAGCCTGGGATGTTATCAGGTCCCATGGATGCTGTGTTCTTGGCTTTGCAGAGTGTGTTTTTTACCTGTGCAGCTGTGATTACAGGAACTTTGCATTCTTCCGGTGTAGAGATGGGCCCTTTAGGAGGTGAGAGAGGGGTAAAGTTAGCACTGAACCTATCTGTGGCAATATCAGTTGGTTCTGTATATTTATTGCCATTTTGCTGTAACTCAGAGCAGATATGAATGTTGCCACTGAGATTCTTGACATAGCTATAGAATGCTTTGTGGTTGTCTTTAGAATCGGTGGTGATTTTGTTTTCGTAACTAGCTTTGGAGGATTTTATGAGGGATCTCAGCTTCTTACTGAGGCTGACCACGGAGTTCCTCCAATCATGGGATTTTACTCTTTTCTGCAACAGTTTCTTTCTTCTGTTGTAGAGTTTGTTTATGGTAGGGGACCACCAGATTGGCTTCCTTTTTTTGGAGGATAGCATCTTGGTTCTGTTAGGGATTGCATGATCCATGCACTTGTGTACGTGCTTATAAAGTGCATTTGTGTAGAATTCAGCAGTCGTACCTCTATTGTCCATCAGCATGGCTGTCGTGAAGTTTGCCACTTCTGTCTTAAGAAGCGTAAAGTTGGCTTTGGCAAAATTTTTTGCAGTGGTTTCTCTAATGGGGGTGGGGGGTGGGGATGTGGATGTCTACAGTGATTAGCTTGTGGTCGAATCTGACCAACGAGGAATTGACCTCTGGTGTGGAACACCGGTTGCCCATGTTGGTAATGACCAGGTCTATGATATTGCTGCCCCTGGTGGGGCATATGCTAGACAAGTCAATCAAGCAAGGGGTTGACATCAATAGACATAAACAAAATCACCCTCCCTTCTTTAAACAGGGGTGGCCCATGCTATTAGACTGCTGGACTGCTGCCCCCCCCAGCTGTAAAAAAAAGAAAGTAATAGAAAGTAAAATAAAATACAAAGAAAGAAAATAAAAAAAGATTGCAAGTAGCGGACCTTCGTGCATGCACGCTAGCAGCATTTCCGATATCCAGACTGCTGCTGAACCAGTCTGGAGCATGTGCAAACTGTCTCAGCAGCAGTCCGGATTAAGAAGCATTCAAGTGCAGAGATCCCAGAAGTCTATGCAGTTGTAACTGCATAGACTGTCACTGGAAAGGGATCGGACTGCAATGTCGGCAGGCTGGGAGTCTCGTCAGGGAAGGACATCTCGTGGGGCTTTCTAGTGCAAGGAAGGACTTAGTGCTCCAATGAATGAAGCTAGCAATGGAAGGATTTAGTGCTGCAACTAACAGACCAGTCCCAGGTAGGGTGTGTGTGTGTGTAATGCCCCAGGTGCTACATGGTGGTGGGTAGAAAATAAGGCTTGAACCCTGTACCTTGGGCCTAGGTGGCAAGAGCCTGAATTCCCTACCCACCGCCATTTGTAAAAATGTTGCAGATTTTTCCCTCATACTTGTTCTGTTCCTCATAAAATCTGTGGTTTCTGTATTTTTGTGTCCTTGCAAAGCCAGTAGTGCATTGGTGCAGTGGTAGCATTATTGCCTGACAGCTACATGTTCTCTGGTTTGATTCTTGGCTGGGGTGCCTTACCTTTTATGTGGAGTCTGTATGCCCTCCCTGTTTTTGTTTCCTCTAGTGTCTTTCCATCTTACAAAGACATGTGCCTGTCTGGTGTGTTTCTCCCTGGGCCTCTGCTAAAAAATAGCTTTTGTTCCAAGTCAGACTTTCCTGGTTAACAAATGTTAAAAATGACACGCATTTGAATATCAGACTTCATATTCTTCAGAAAGTGTATGGTAGCACAAAAGCTTTTATTCTAGCAATTTTCTAAGTGTATAAGATGGATATTTGAAATGTGTCCCTATTTTTGGGACTGTATTCCCCCATTATTGGCTTCATCCAGGTTTTGTGCTAAGGCTGAGAGCTATGGTAAGAACTGAATTCACTGAATATGTTTGGGGGCTATATTCCCTCATTACTGGCTTTGTCCAGGTGTTTTTTGCTAAGAGGTTGAGAGCTATGGTGAGAACTGAATTCACTGAATGTTTGGGGGCTGTATTCACCCATTATTGGCTTTGTTCAGGTGTTTTGTGCTAAGAGGTTGACAGCTGTGCTATGGTGAGAACTGAATTCACTAAATGGTAGCCATTTAAGTTTCAGTCTTCCTCTTTCACAAAACAGCTGATTTGGCATAGTTTATGTTGCTCTGACTGTTTTGCACAGGGTCCTGGGTTTAAGGCTTGGCAGTGAAATGTATGGTGGTAACACAGCATTTTATTCTAGCAACTTTCCAACATTATACAAGCAATGTTTAAAATGTGTCCCTGGTGTTTGGGCTTTTGTCTCCCCCACAATAAACTTTGGCTTTTTCCAGATTTCTTTGTGCTGCAAGGTTCAGAGATACAACTGAGTAGATTTTACCTGAGTGAGTAGATTTTACAAGGAGCTGAGAGCTGCAGGGAAGCAAAAGTTTAGTGCTGCTTATGCTGAGTCTGCTTGCATTGTTAATAGCACAACAGGTAGTATACTTGCTTTTGATGCAGAAGGCTGTGGGTTCTACTCCCACAGTAGATAGATGCATTGCTGATACTGTACCGTGTTGCAAAAGGGGTGGATGCTGCATTCCTTTTTGGCAAAGATACCTAGTAACTATGAACCTGTTATCAGTTTGCCATCCATTCCCTATTGCAATATTGTTAGCTTATTTTTTTAGTGTAAGACAGGCAGTTTATTCCTCAAGGGTAACGGGCACTTTATTTGTAGATGAAACAATGAAATACAAAGTTGTTTGCTAGCAGTAACCTCTTCATTAGTTACAGATCTCTTTAATGTGGAATTATTTAGATGACTTTTACTTCTTCAGAGATTGTGCATATGCCCTGATACTGGTTGACTGTAGAAGTTTGAGTAGACTTTTATGATGGAAATGTTCTGAATTGGGCAGTTTTGTCATTACTGGTGCATGCATTTTGTTTCATTGTTTACTGGAAAAATTTCAAAACAATAATTTTAAAATACCCTCTAAAACTGTACTGTATTGCACAAGGAATATAATTTAATACAATCAGGAAGGTGTATGAAAGAGCATGTGTATGTTTCGTGTGCAAGGGGCCTGTGATTTGAAAACAGCCCAAAGTTAATCTGCCACTGGCAAAATGTATTTTCTTTGAATGTGGGTTTCAATGCTGTTTCAGTGATTGTGAGTTTTCAAGGGCAGGGAAGTTTTAATGCTAATTCTGTTCTCATTGTGAGACTGCATTGCTTTGTTTAGCGGACATGATATCTATTAGTGTTTGCACTGTAAAATGCAAAATAAAACTTTTAAATGAAGTCCAAATCATCGCAATAGTAAAGCAGTATGCACATTATTGTTTATGTTAAATGGGGTGAAATAGCCAAGTAATGGTTCATTGGAATGGCTGTAGGGGGGGAAGCTCCATTCGACCATGATTTTGTGAGGGGGGGGGGGCAGCAAACTCAAAGACAGCCCCGGCTGAACTATACCTCTCAACTGTCCAGATTTTTGCAGAATGAATAGATTTTTGCTTCTTATTTTTCGTTTGTTCCTCATAAAATTTGTGGTTTTCTGTCAAATCATTTAGGAATGAAGTCACTAAATAATGACAGACACTGAGTTTCAGACTTCATAACCTTCAGAAAAATGCATGCTAAAGCAAGACCTGTTATTCGATCAACTGTCTCAGTTTATACAAGAGCAATTTTTAGTACTGTTTATATGTTCCCCCCATATAATTGGTCTTGTCCAGATTTCCTGCATTAACAGGTTGAGAGGTACATGCAAATAAATTGCTTTATAGAATTAGGCATATCTAAACCTCTTAACTGTCCCCAATTTTGGCTCAAAATGTTGCTCTTCCCCTAATAATCCCTCCACAAAATGGCAATTTTGGAAGAAAACATGGAGGGTTTACAATTAATAAATAACTGTAATAATCAGTTACAGATTACTTTTATTTCAGAAATGCATGTAGATTATTTTATTTTGTCAGCTGCTCAAGTTAGCAGTACTAATATTAAAAAGTGTCCCTTCTATGACAGGTTCCCAAGCTGTATTGTGTGGCTATTTTATATTTTTGAATCACATTTTTGGTCCATTTTTCATAAAATTGGGGGGGGGGGGTTGGCAAATTAGTAGCAAATCATTAAAGACTGAAGTTAGAAAATAATGACAGACATTTCAGTTTCAGATTTCATACCCTTCAGAAAATTCATACTAATGCAAGACCTACTATTCTATTATCTTTCTAAGTTTATAAGAGCAATATTTAAAAATTGTCCTTATTTTTGGGCTTTTGTCTCACTTCTATGTATGGCTTTGTCCAGATTTCTTGCTCTGAGGTTGAGAGGTATGACAAATGTGTCAGGGCCATCACAGTCAGCCAGAGACATTTCAAATTGTGACATACTTGTTGCACCCCACTCCCCCATGTAGTGACTCTGGATGTGTCCAAGCAAGGCAAGGAGCAGTTATGCAGTGAAAACTAAAGCCAAATAAACTGAACTCCCACCTGTTCCCAAAGTTTTCTACTCCAGCAAGGACTTTTAGGGAAACTGGGGCTCCAGTCTATCATGCCCTAATATCCTGTATGTATCCTACTGGAGGTGCTTGATTGAATCCCTCAGAAAAGGAAAACTAAAGCCAAATAAACTGAACTCCCACCTGCTCCCAAAGTTGTCTACTCCAGCAAGGATTTTTAGGGAAAGTATGTGTACTGCTCTTACATTTCTGTGATAAGTAAAGATAGAACAGAAGTCCTCTAGGTAGCAGAGCGCTTCCCTGCCAGGTTAGCCAGCAGCCTAAACTCCCCTTCTCTGACACCTAATAACCCTTTTCCCCCACTTCATATTTATATCCCCATATTTATATCACCATTCTAGGATAGCCCACTCCTTCTAACCTGATATCTCCCTCAGAGGACTTTGCTACTCCTAACTGACTGGCCACTTGGTGGTGCTCCTTACCTGCTTACTGTCTCAACTACCTTCTCCCACTCTTATCCTATCTCCCAACACAGCCCTTGGCATCTCCTCCTCTGCTCTTTTCCTCACTTCTATCCCAGGACTACCTATTCCTCTTTTCACTTAGCAAACTCCCCTTCTCTATCCTCATAAAGCCTCTCACCTGCCTCTACTGTCTGCCTCCAGACACCTACCCACTTCTCTACTTCTCTGCAAGTCTTTCAATCCCCCTACACATCTCTCCAAACTTACCTTTGGTACTCTGCTGATTGTTTTCCTTGCATTCTCTTCCCTTTGGCTCTATCCCACTCCGTTCGCCCTGTGGGCTCACTCCGCTCCCCTATCCTGCCCCCAAATCTCACCCGCCCCCTGCACCTCTACACTTATCCTTCCCATTCTCCTCCCACCCATTCAATTAACCAATCTCGGTCCACTCCTTATTACCCCTCCCTCTTATATCAAGTAACCACTCATAGTCTTCTTCTTATCTCCCCTCCCCCAGTCCACCATTCCACATCCTCCCTGCAAAAAGATCTCCCCCTCACCTCTCTGCAATTTAATAAAATTCATATCTATCTCTCTACCACTCCTCCTTAATATCTTGTACTCTTTACTACATCTTCTCCCTTCTTTTCCTCCATACCAAATATGCCCTCCCTAACACTCCATACTTTCCTCTCCCCCCTGCTCCCTTCTTCTTCTGCTAACTCCTCTCTATCATGCTACCTTTCTCTTACAAAGCTCCACCTTACCCCCCTCCTGGTCAAACCACCACCTGCACTAACCTACAACCTTTTCTGTTCTTTCACTTCCATTCCATATCCCCCTCTCTCATTCCTCCCACTCTACTGCACCGTTTCCATCCCAAACTCTTCTTCTCCTCAACAAAAGCTTTCACTCTTACACTATCACTTCACCCTAACATCCTCCTACTATACAAACCTAAAAGGCTAAAGGTTATCTCCAGTAATTTCCTGGCCTTATCAGGAGATATCCATCCTAACCCTGCCCCCCCTCATTTCACACAACTCCTTCTCTACACCCCCTACATCTCCTACTACAAATAACCCTCCCCCTCCTTCCCTTTCTTCATGTGCTTCCTCTGCTAATACTCTTAAGTTCTTCACTATCAATGCCCAGAGCCTTAACAACAAAGGACACCAAGTACAAGCATGGATTAACCACAACCAACCTGACATCTTAGCCATCTCCGAAACCTGGCTAAAACCCCATATTGCTGACTCTAAAATCTTACCTCCTGGCTACCATATCCTCAGAAGTGACTTATTAAATAAAAAAGGGGGAGGCTCCACTCTACCCTACTCTAACATTCTCTCCCTAATCCCTCTTCAAATCTCCACCCCTCAATTCAAAAACACAGAACTAACTGCAGGTCTCCTACGACTAAATAAACACAAGAATATCTGCATTGTTTCCTTATATATCTCCCCTGGCAACAACATCTCTACCCTTGAAAATATTCTTCTCTGGGCCTCTACTGAAATAAAATATGAAATTTACATTCTAGGAGACGTTAATATTGATTGGAATAAAATCAAAACAACATCCCCATCCTTATCCATTAACCTCTACAACTTCACCCAACTTATCCATTCAACAACTCGTCCAAACAAAAATCATCCCCCAGGGTCCACCTTAGACTGGATACTAGTCTCCCATCCTAACAAAATAATTCACTCTGGCACTATCCCTGACACCTTTAGTGACCACCTGCCTGCTGTCATCCACCGCTCTGCAAACTCCACTCATTATCAACACCACTACATTCAAACTCGTAACCTTACCAACTTCAACCCTACAATTTTCTCAAATATGCTTGAACAAATTAACTGGCAAATCCTAAATACTCTGCCACTAGATAATGCTGTAGAACATTTTAACTCTGTCTTCCTAAATATTTTTAACTCCCTAGCCGCACCAAGATACAAATGAGTCAAAGTCAATTCTGCCCCTTGTCTGACTAAAGAAACAAAACAAATCATGCGCCACAGGGACAAATCCTGGAAGCTTTATCAGAAAAACAAAATGCCCTCCTCCTTGCTCCAATACACCCAACTCTGCAACCAAGTAAAAAACTAATTATTTTGGACAAAAAAAACTACTATAATAAACTTCAGTCTAACAACAAGAACCCTAAACAATTCTGGAGCTCAATTAACTCCCTTCTCCATCCAGAGTCCAGGAATAATCCCTGCTCTGACCCTACTTTAACTGATACGGAGCTGAGCTCTCAATTCAACTCTTTCTTCACTGATACCATAGCTAAGCTAACCAAAACTTTCCCTAACAATAATCCTTCTAACACTCTTCTCTTAACATCCAACAACCACAATAACTGCCCTTTTAAATTCCAGCTGAAACCAGTTTCAACCATTTTTATAAAAAGGCTCTTATCCAAACTAAAGCCTTGCTCTAATGCCCCTGACAACATACCCTCCTCCTTCCTCAAAGATGCTGCCGAAGGTATAGCCCTCCCAATAAGCATCCTAGTCAACAGATCCTTAAAAGAGTCTTATGTACCCAAACTTTGGCATTCAACCTACATTCTACCTCTCCACAAAGGTGACAAAAACACCGCTATTTCCAACTTCCATCCCATTGCCCTACTCTCTCCAATATCTAAAATTCTAGAAAAATTTGTCCACCTCCAACTTCTGCCTTTCTTAATCCAAAATAACCTACTGACTCCCACCCAACACGGCTTCCGCCCCGGCCATAGCACCACAACTGCCTTACTATCCTTCCTTGAAACAATCAATCAAGCCCGAGACTCTGGACTTTTAGTTTCCACAGTATTGCTTGATCTCTCTAAAGCTTTTGACACCATATCCCATACACACCTTCTCTTACATCTGGCTAACCTTAATCTCGCCCCTTCTTCTCTCTCGTGGTTCTCCAGTTACCTATCCGACAGATCTCAAGCTGTCAGATGGAAGAACTCTACCTCCTCCTTCCTGTCTATTCTTGGACCCTTGCTCTTCAACATCTTTATTAATAACCTTCATACTGTCATCCCTAACACCACAGTTATCCAATACGCCAATGACTCGACCTTAATCTGTGCTGCCTCTAACCTTCCTGAACTTCTGACTAAAACTCAACTAGCTTTTTCCACTACAGAGAACTGGATGCATCAAAACCATCTCTCTCTTAACTCTAACAAATCTAAAATTCAACTTTTCTCTCCTTCCAGGACTTTCACCTTTGACAAAAACGCTTTCAAAGTCCTAAGCCAAGCTAACGCTGCTTTAGAAGTGGTCCCTTCAGCAAAACTTCTTGGTATAACCATAGATGAACAACTTAAAAATTCGATATCCACATACAACAAAATATAAAGAAAACCCACCAAAAGCTAGGTATGCTCTACAGGAATAACCACTTTCTCTCTGACTCCTCTAGGCGTACCTTGGCTACTACCTACCTTCTACCTTCTCTATTTTATGGAGCACCTCTTCTTTCCAATCTATCTGCTTCCAACACCTCAAAACTTGAATTTGTTATAATAAGATCTCCAAATTTGCTACCAATTCCAAAACCTCAACACACCACTGCCTTACTCTACATTCCCTGAACTTGCTAGAGCTCCCCAACCACCTAGACTATCTCCAACTAACCACCGCTCACAAACTCATATTCTATCCAGATAAATGCCCAGCCTTAACTAATATCCTTCCACCATACATACCAAATCATTCTCTGAGATCTGAAAACCAAAACCTAATCTCCATCCACAAACCCAAACATTCTGCTGGACAGCTTCTACTCTCCTTCTCTTTAGGCAAGAAATGGAACTCTCTCCCACCCTCACTCAGGACTATACCCAACCCAAAATCCTTCAAGACCCAACTGTTCTCATACCTATCATCTAAACGGAAATGTTCCTGCTTTAACCTTACTTAATACCTAGGGAATTCTTCTCCCCTCTGAACTCTATACACCCTTCTCCTCTTTTTCTCCAAACTTTTATCACTACTCTCCCATAATAGACTTAACTGTCGATGTTCTGATTAAGTAAATTTCTCTCTAAACTCCAAGTTTGCAAATTTTGTAAATGTCACTTCTGTAAAAAAAAAAAAAAAAAAAAAAGAGATGCACATTTACACTATGTATAACCTGACTGCTTGAATTTTATGTTTAACAACCCTTAAGATTTTGTATTGCCTTACTGTATTGCTTTTGAAATTCTTAATTGTATGAAGTTTATGCCTGTACTTATCTTCAATACTCTGTAAACCTATTGTATTTTACTGTTTTTTGGAGCGTTTCTCCCCGGGCCTCCACTGAAAACGGGCACTTCTTGGCCCAGTGGACTTCCCCAGTAATCAAACTGAAATAAATAAATAAATGTGCAGACTATCCCCCCATCCAAGGTAGACACAAGTATTACAATGGCTTTTCATCTGTCCTTGATTTTGCAGAATATTCTTGTTTGTCATTTTTTATACTGTTGATTTATGCTTATTAGTCAGAAAGTGCCTGTTGCTCTGTGTTTAAGTAGCAGTGTTTTAATGACCATCTGGTAAGCTTGTCTGAGATTGTAAGATGCAAGTAAGTTTTAATAAGCATACTGTTAAATTGCCAACATTGAAAGCCTTTCTGTTGTTGCCATGCAGAGAGTACTTGCATAACTAGATAACATATAAGCCTTGGGTATTGAAATGCATATGACAGTATTTGTAATAAAGGACAGGATTACATTATTTTAAGAGCTCATTACAGGCTTTACCTGCAAACTAAACAGAATGCCAATCTATCATGTGTGGTCCATATCCTGTGCAGTAATCCTTTAAGCAATGTATGTTGAGCTTGTTTCCTGTTTGCTTTTCATTTTTTACTTTGATCATGTTTTCCCCATGAAACAAGTAGATAGTTGTCAGGCAGCAGGTCTTTTTTGGATAAGAAATATTTTTACAAGTGGGGGTATCACAGTGATTGCTACTTTCAGCATGTTACTTGGTACTTTAATAAAGCTGAATATAAATTATAATTAGAACTGGAGTACAAGGAGAAGTGGTTTGAGTGTAGTGCTGCTTGTTTTTCTTATACTTGATTTTGACTAGCATTCCAGTAATGTATTTAAAAAGTAATTTATTTTTTCATGCCTCACAACCTTTTTGTTTCCATCTAGATATTAATTAAGCTGTCATGCAGCCAATGGATTGAAATATGTTTTTTTCTTCTATACTTCATTTTGTCTTGATTGGACTCTCATAATGATGGTTTGGCACCCAGGGCAGAGTATTTAATTAAAGTTACAGTTTTTGTGATTTTGAGTATAGCTCCTCCCCTTTCTAGTTGGCCACACCCATTCCCATTGACCACACCCATTCAGCTGTCTCCTGCAGCCCGCCTTTGATTTGAAGTCACCAGCCGCCACTGTCTTTAAATTAATAGAAAAGAGTGTAATTTGAATAATAAGGATATAAGATGAATTGAAGAAATGAATTCTACATTGTGTTTGGTGCCACAGTACTATAAAACGTATTACATAACTTTCTAAAGAGTGAAATACAGATTTTACAAGTGCTAAAATAGGAATTTTGAAGTAAATATAGCAGAAGGTGCAAGTTAGTTAACACCCTCTTACTATTTTGCACTTAATTTGTGTGTTGAGATCAAAACAGCATTTTATCCGGTATTTCTTTGACACTCTCCCTCCCCTTAAATATTGACTACTAAGGTACCCTTTGACCTTAAAACTGTTTGTCACAGCTAAGTACTTCCTATTTAGCTCCCCCCTTCATTTAATCTTTATCTAAGAAGTAAATCAAGGCTCACAACATCAGCGGGTTCTTCAAAAGATGTCAGAGACTTGAAAAGGGAACAAAACATGCAGAAATCAGTCAAAGTAGGTGCACAAGCTTCAACAGTCTTAAAATAATGATGCTTTGATTCACTTCTCATTTAGTATTCATTAATTGCTGTTTTTTACCATAAGCACAAGTTAAAACACAGAAATTGACTTTACTACTGTATTTTCCTCTTTTAGCCCCTCCCCAACAAATAAACCAGCACCAAACGTCACAGATAAGCCTAAATAAGAAAGAAAGATAAAAAAGAAAGAATAGAAAAAAAAGGAAACAGTTTCATACACACTGCATACACCTACTATTTTTATCACTGTATTAATAAAGAAGCAGTCTGATATCTCTTAGAGAAAGCACATCCAAATATCATACATACACCTCACATATTCCAGTCCATGACATGAGAATTAAGAGTTAAAAGTTAAAAACATCACAAATATTCAGTCCATTCACAATATACTTATTTAATGTATTGTCACCAACTTGCTATTATGTTATCATGAGATATCACTTTAAGATTTATGTGACACATATATGAAGAAAGGAGACTAGGATATATATGTAAAGAAAGCTTATTATTAGTTAAAGAATGAATTTATTAATACTTTTTAAGCTAAGACATATATTTAATATGGAAAATAAAATATAGAATATTTGTTTAGCAATACATACAGGAAAAGGAAAACTGACATTTATCTACTTTATAGAGAAGTGAATCCTTGCTTCCTTCTTTCCTTTCACTTATATCTCCAGTAAGTAAATTGGTAAACTTTATCATGGAAAAAAATGTTATTAAAACAATTAACATCAATGCTATACTACAGCTAAGACTCCTTTGTCTTCAGTTTCTTTTTATTATCATTGGATTTCCAGGAATTTACTTCTGCTTGTCTCTTCAAAGTACTGCTCCAGTGCATATCTCCAGTTTGGTCTAGAACTTATTTTTGTTTGTTTTTAAGAAAGATAGTGCAGAGGCTGATTCTTCAAAATGTCTAATTTCATCCTGAAGGAATATTTTGAGCCTGGTGGGAAAGTGCAAATGTACCTTAAACCATCTTTTCTTAAGTTCTTTTGTGAGAGGTAAAAAAAAACGTTTCCTTTTGGTCATGACAGCATTGAACTACTCATTATCAAATATTATTAGTTTGTCATCCAGTTTAATAGGAGATTTGGACCAGGCTGTTTTACGTATTAGCTCGTTGTCTTAAGATGAGAAGAACTTAATAACTGATCTTGGTGAAGAGTTAGCTTTTGATGAAGTACAAACTAGAGACCTGGGTGCTCTTTCTGTACCATACGACATAGATTCAGATAAATTTGCCCAAATCCTGACAAATCTCCAGTAGAGATAGCCTCACTTTTCAACTCTTATTTTATAGAAACTATATCCAAACTAACTGCCACCTTTCTTCAAAGTTGCCACAAGCATAACCCAATACCAACTGAGCATACCCCTAGAAACTCTTCACCGCATCCATTCTCCTTCTCTCCTGTTCCTACCTCCACTATAACCAAGCTCCTGCTAAAACTTAAACCTGGTGGTACTGCCCCAGATAATCTTCCCCCAGAATACTTACAACGTTCAGCCAGATCCATCAGCTACCCCATCAGTATTCTCATAAACAGATCTATTCATGAATCCTAGGTACTCACCACCTGGAAAAAGCCTACATCATTCCCCTACACAAAGGTAGCAACAATACAGACATCTCTAACTTTCGCCCCATAGCTATTTGATCTCCCATCTCTAAAATAATGGAAAAATGCATTTAAACCAAACTAATGAACTATCGGCTGCAAAATCAACTCCTTTCCACCACATAACACGGCTTTCAGCCTGGACACAGTACCACAATGGCTCTTCTATCCTTCCTGAACACAGTAAACCACAATTGCAATAATGGTAAACTTGTCTCTGCACTTTTCCTCAATCTCTGTAAGGCCTTTGACACCGTCTCTCACTCTCTCCTCCTCTCTAAGCTCTCACATCTTGGCATATCTACTCATGCCCTTATCTGGTTTACCAATTACCTTACTAACAGACAGCAATCCACTAAATGGCTACACTCCATCTCACTTTTTCTCACTACCTCCACCAGAGTGCCCCAGGGGTCCATCCTAGGACCTCTTCTCTTTAACATCTTCATCAATGACTTTCACTTTGCTCTCAAACATGCATCTTTAGTACAATATGCAGATGATTCCATTATCTGCTCCAGCACGTCAGAAACAGAACTCATGTCCGTGACCCAAAATGATTTCTCTACTACTGAAATCTGGATGACCAATAATCATCTTGCTCTAAACCCCAATAAAACCAAACTCCTACTCTTTACACCCAAAAAACACCACTCTTAATAAATCAGAATTTATCATCTATTCTTCTAACAAAACAGCTGTAAAGTCCCACATACCAAGCTACTCTGTGTCACTATTGATAATTTATCATTCGACCTACACACTCACAACAGCATTAAAAAAAACACCAACAACTCGGCACCCTTTACAGGCACAAACCCTTTTTGAATTACTCCACTAGAAAAACATTTGCCCGTACATGTCTCCTCCCCACACTCCTCTATGGTGCCTCCATTCTTACAAATATCCAGTCCTGCCTAAAAAACAAGTTAGACACCTGCTACAACAAAATCGCTAAGTTTGTGACTAGTGAAATATATTCTTCCCATCACTCTTCATTACGATCCCTGAACTGGCTTGAACTCCCACAACATCTCACATATATACAACGGTCTACTGCACAGAAAATTATTTATAAAACTCTCGAATGCCCAGCTCTTGCCTCCCTTTTGACTCCTTATCAACCAAACAGGTATCTTAGATCTGAAAATCAATCACTAATCTAAGTATGCAGACCCAAACTCCCTGCAGGAGAGCACCTCTACTCTTTTACTATAGCTAAACTCTAGAATGCTCTTCCACCTCCTCTCTGGATCACAAATAGTGCCCCTTATTCAAAAAGTTTTTATATTAATATCTCTCATCTCATTGGCTCTGCCCGTGCACCTTTTCCAAATCCTCCATAACCTGATTTTCCTGATGTATCCCCACTATACCTATAGTTATCATTATTCTGCCATCTTATGCTCCATCCCTGAAATGCACCTTCTATATCGTTCTGCTCTGTATTGTATAACAATTTCTGCAGTTCTTCCCCACTTGATCTAAGAATACTGTATAGGTTAATCACACAATCTATCTGTCTAATAGTTATTAAATAACTATATAATCGTATAGCCTTCTGTCCCTTCAGTCCATCTCTTGTTATACTGGATACCTGCCAAGAGCAAGGTTCAATTTCATAACTTCTAGCCATACAATTGTACAATGTGAGTTACCTGTTTGTTATTCTCAGAAAACGTCTACTCCTTGTAAATACTTGTATAAGTAATTTCTATTACTCACTATTTGTTTAAGAAAGTTGCTACTCTTTGAAAATAATTGTGCAACAAACTAACCCTTGTATATATTTTTTTAACAAATGTTATGGTGCTTCCCACTCTTTGAAAATACCTGTTCAACAAATTTCTATTCTATTGTATATTGTTTATGGAGCTTTTCTCCCCAGGCCACCACTGAAAATGGGCTCATTTCAGCCCAGTGGACTCTCCTGGTCAATAAATGCAAATAAAATAAAATAAATAAAATAAATTTAGAGTCTTAGGAATCCAGGCAGTAAAAAAGTTGACCATATGTTCTCCTTCTAGTTTTTAAGGCAGTCCAAAAAATACAAATGTTATTTTTCTTGGATCTGTTCTCCAAGTCATCAATTTAGTTAAGTAATAAGGTCTTCTGTCACTGTAGAAATTCATTGTTCTCATCTTCGGATACTCTGCCTGTGTCATTAAGAGCATCTTCCATTCCATTTATCTGAGTTTTCTGTTGTTTTAAATCTCATTTAACTGATCCATCTGTTTGGTACATTTTTCTTGAAAGCTGTCAAGTTTGTTATCCATTCTGTCCATTTTTGAAGAAAATTCTTGCATGTTAGAAAGAACAGATTGGATTTCTTTCTTTAAAGGCAAGTCCTGAGAGATTTTCTTTGAATGACTC
Organism: Protopterus annectens; assembly: GCF_019279795.1. NCBI lineage: Eukaryota > Metazoa > Chordata > Ceratodontiformes > Protopteridae > Protopterus > Protopterus annectens. The sequence goes on from NC_056729.1 coordinate 949,590,587, forward strand.
ATTTTACATCTACTGTTACATACTTTTCAAATGAATAATTTGACATGAACAAAATCAAATTTTTAGATTTTTTTTTTATATAATATCCTTCTATGTAGTATCATGTAAAAGATTCTGATCAAAAAAATTGGTTTAGGATATTACAAAAATAAAATTTCCTGTCAGAAATAGAAATAGAGTAGCATAGCAAGAAAACATTGCTGCTAGCCTGTCAGCATCCTGGCCACACGCACCCTCTTCCTTATCTTTTATTACCTGTTCTGATTAATTGTATATATTTGTATATTGTACATGTCCTACTAATGATCCCTTTTTTAAACAGCAGTTTTTTTCTAGATGCAGGTAAAAACTTAACAAGTCTGGTCTTTCATTTGCAGTCCACTATCCCTTTCTTTGCCAATATTCTGTTATCAGTCTGTAGTAGGGAAGGCAGTTTTTAACCTGCAGTCCAAAGTTTTCCTCATCCCACTCTTTTACCTTTCTCTCCATGGTTATTTGCACCCAGTACTTTGGTTCCTGTGCTGATTTTCTCCAATAAATTCTAGCCCCCTCTTGCCTGTTATGTATGCCCCTACTTGCAGTCATCCTTACTGTAAAAAATCGCATTGGCTTATTTCGTAGACTGCTGTTTCCTACCTTGCAAATATAATATTCTGTAAGGTTGCTGTTATTCTCCTTAAGGGGCAGCATACAAAAACTTGCTATCTCCTTATTTATTTTTTTAAGTACCTTTATTAATTTATAACTTAAGACATGGCAAACATACATTAACAGAAAAGAAAACAAACCTTATTAATAGTTTTCCATTTACATACATTATACATCATATATCTTCTTTTATTATAATTATTAGCAGTCCAACATTACATAAATTGCTGTATTCCTACATTCCCTTAAACCTCACTCCTCATCCCCCTGAACATTATTCTACATGTCACAAAGCAGAAACTGAAGCAGATAAACACAAAAGCCAGAAGAAGTAGTTGAATTGAACCCACTCAAAGTATTGCAGGCTGCAAATTACCACACAGTTGTAGAATGCAGAATCCACTTTATTAACTTCAGACAAAAAATCCAAGGATGAGCGCTTTCGTCCAGAAAGATCTAGACTTCATCAGACCTGATTCTGAATTCTACAACTGTGTGGTGATTTGCAGCCTGCAATACTTTGAGTGGGTTCAATTCAGCTACTTCTTCTGGCTTTTGTGTTCATTATTCTACATGTGTTGTTCCTGCAATTTCCATTTACTTCTATGTCATTCGTTCTTCCCCTTTTCTCAAGATCCATCTTCCATTTCTTTCATCTGTTTTATAATATTCAGTGAATCAAATACAGATGGTTTAGACTTTAATTTCCATTGTCTAGTAACTGTTTTTTTTGGTAGTCAACATAATTAAACTTAATACGGCCTTATTATATCTAGACAATTCAGATCCGGTGTCCAATCTCAAAATGTTAGTTGTAGCTAATTGCTTAACCAATATTTCTGATGGAGTACTCTGTAGGGCATGTTTAAAATCTCCCAACTCATTACACCCCCACAACCCACATTCCCATTTATTTCTTTCTTCCTCATCAAACCTTTAACATTTGCTGTCTACCTGGGAAAAAAAACTCTGTGAATTCTGCTTGCAGAATGAAAATACCTTTGCAAACACTTCAAACAAAGATCTTACATCTTCTGGAATGTGTTGCATACTTGGAAGCCATACATATGTCCTGCCATTGTTGTCTTGCAAATTGCTTATGATTATCTGATTTTTATAGTTATCATGTAATACTTTATATATCCTAGTAACTATCATTTTTTAATATTAACTTCTGCTCTAGATTCAACTAAAAATCCCACCAAAGTAGGTATTTCACTTAAGAGTCCCTTATCCCTTTTTCTTTGCCTATACTCTTGATATCAATCCCTGACAGGGAAGGCAGCCTGTAGCCTGCAGTACAAAACTCTTCTTGGCATCATTCCACTATATTATAGTTCCCTCTTTAGTTATTTTTCTCCCAAAACCTTGATTCCATTGCCAGTTTTCTCCAGTAAATTCCATCTTCTGCTTCCTTATTTTCTATACTACAGACAGTCATACTTGCAGTTATCTGTACTGGCAAAATCTCCTTTCTCCATTCTCACTTTGGCTTAGTTATTAGAATACTTTCTGCTGATTTATGATGATAATATTCTATATGGTTGTCATTATCTCCTTTAGGGTCTGCATACAAAATCCCACTCTTTCTTTATTTCTTGAATTTTCTCCCCTGCCTCACCATCATCCTTTTACATTTTGAATTATAAACTTCTGCTTCTACTGTGTATATGAGCCTTAACCATGTAAGTCTAAAATATCTCTTCAAGTCTGGTAATCCTAAGCTACCTTGATTTTCTTGAAAGCCTCAGTCTATCCCACTTAAGCCTTGTCTTCTTCCCCTCACAGATAAACTCCTTCAACTGTTTAATTATTGCCTATAACTTTTCCTCTGTTTGGTAAAAATATGCCTGACCGTACATAAAATTAAAGGGATGAAAATAATTTTCACTGCTTGTATCTTGCTGTCAGTAGCCATATACAACAGCTCCCAGTTTGTCAGTTTTTGTTATCTTTTCTTTAGTTTCTTCCCACATATCCTTAGCTGCCATAACAGAAGTCTTTTTAATCCATACTCCTAAATACTTCAGCTTACCTTGTCCCTATAATAGGAATACTTATTTATTTATTTATTTATTTGATATTTGTTTAACGGGAAAGTCCGACTGGAACAGAGCCCATTTTCAGCTGATGCCCAGGGAGAAATGCTCCAGACACATGTCTTTGGAATGTGGGAGGAAACCAGAGCACCTGGAGGAAACCCACCAAAATGCAGGGAGAACATACAGACTCCGGTCAGAAGGCACCCCAGCTGGGAATCGAACCAGAGAACCTGTTGCTGTAAGGTGACAATTGTTTGTACTTTCCTTACTCATTTAACAGGGTAATTTCTGTAGCTACCATTGTTGGTAAGATTCTAGCCTTTTTTTTCCTCACTTTTTTACTTAAAAAAAAGTTCTATATTGTTTTCTGGTGATTTTTTTCCTTTTACAAGGCCATGTCGGAAAAACATATGGGTTTTAAAAAATGCACTTCGTGTTGGCATAAAGTCCCCAGCTCCAGTGCCCACAGGGAGTGTGTTTATTGCCTGTGACCCCACTATTTGAATACAGCCTGTTCATTGTGCTGTATCTTTAACACTAGGGCTTTAGCTGACAGGCATAACAAATTGATCTTGAAAGGTTTGCTACCTGCTGTTTCTATGTCTGGGGCTCACACCCCATCAAAATCTGTTTCTTTGGGTCATAAGAAAAACTCCAAAGTCCCAAGGTCTTCCTTGGAGCCTGTGGAGAAAATCTGTAAGATCATGGATCTGACATCTTTGGATCTGGAATATCTCAGCTTATCCTCAGATCAAAAACCTTCCTTGGATCCAAAGATTTTTGCTCTAGTAGTCATATCCTTCTCATCAAAGAGTTCCACTATGGATCTGAAGTCCTCAGATTTAAAGCCCACTATGTCTCATAGGAGCCATACACCTGATGTTGGACTCAAGCCTGTTTCGCTATCATTGCCTGAACAATTGTTTGAAACTCCAAATAAACATTCTAGGCCCCCTTCCACGGTGTCTTCTAGGTCCTCCAGTTTATCAGAGGCAGATGTGGATAGGATGATGCGAAAGTTTCTCAGGGCTCAAATCCAGATGGGGGTCCTGCCAGCTCCGTCCCCTACTGGATCCATGAGTGTATATTCTAAGTCCATTCTATCTCCTTCTCCAATCCAACCCATGATTTCAGAGCCCCAGAATCTGAAATCCCTGAGAGGTTTGGCATTGGATTTGAGGAAGGTTTCCTTCTGTACTCAGACTGCTTTCCTGGTGGGTTCTGCACCGATACTCTTGCATAAGAACCAGTCTCAGAGGTGAAGTGTCAGCGTCGGGTTCAAGAGGATGTGTTTGGCTTCAGTGTTGCCAGATCTATCCCTCCCCCCTTAGAGCTTCAAACCTAGACAGTCCGATCCAATTCTCCCCTCGAGGCTCGGATCAGGGGTGGCCATGATATACTTTCCTTGCAAGCTTCGGCTCCAAGGGGGTGGATCATAGCTTCTCCTGGGACTTCGGCCGTTGAGGTGGTAGAAAGGGCTTTTTATTTATTTAGTTATTTATTTTATTTTACAAATGTTAACCGGGATAGTCTGACTGGATACATGTCCATTTTCAGTGGAGGCCCAGGAAGAAAAGCTCCTCAAACAACAAACACAGAAAAGTGATATAGACAATACATAAAGCATACTGTTTATACAGTCTTTAAATCAAAAATGAGCACTTCTCTCCAGAGAGAACCTTCCTCTCTTATTTCAGATCTTACCCCTTTACTTTCATCGGTTCTGAGCTCTGAGTCGTTCAGGCCTATTCCACAGGGACAGTGGGTTCCTGCAGGCCTACAGACAGTTCCAGTAGAGGAGCTTTCCCCCTCTTCTGACACATCTCCAGAACATCCCATGGAAGAGGTCTCCCAGAAAAGTATGTGTAAAAGGAGACACACAGACTCCCCCTTGGAGTCTCTCAAGGAAGACCCTGATTTTTATGAAGGAGAAGGAGCCCTCAGATCACCACTGGATGACATCTCCTTTGGAGTTATGCTAGAGATCCTGAAGCAGAAAGGTGGTTGATCATCTCAAACTCCTTCTCCTGAAGAGTCGGTGTTATTGAAGGCTTTTTGTTCTGATCCAACTATGCCTTGAGTCACCCCCCCCCCCCCCGGCAGATGAACTAATTGCCTTTGTTTCCCGCCAGACGTAAGCAACCGGATACTGTCAAACCCATTTCCAAGTGCATTGAGAAATTTTTAGCACCACCTTCAGAAAGACACCACTGGAGCAAAGGAGTCCCAGTTGATGCTATGATGGTGGCAGCAGCCACTAAGAAAGAGCTAGCAGATCAGAATTCTACTCTCCGTCCGCCCAGTAGACAGTGTAGACCATTGGATAGCTTTGGAAAGTGGATGTTTGCCTCACCTACCTTTGCACTGAGATCACTTAACTATCTAGGGCATTTTACTAGACTTCAGAGAGGTTTGATTAAAGAGCTTTCAAATATTCTCTCAGAGTTCATGTCTGCTGAGGATTTCAAGAGAACATCCTGTCAATTGGCCACTCTTTTATCCATGCCAAATACATCAATGAGGTTAATCTTTCATACAGCTGAAGGTGTCTGACGAGCAGCCGGTTCAGCCATCGCTATAAGGAGACATGCCTGGATGCAACTATGCAACTTTGTGGAAACTTTTAGGATGTCTTTTATTAATGCCCCATTCAGTGGCATTTCCTTATTTGGGCCATCAGTAAGGGAGATGCTTACCCACAATGAAAAAGATTTAAAGACCCTGTCTGCCATAAGGATCAAGTTTTCTACCCCTCAGCAGATCTTCTGTAGAAACCAGAGAGGTGGTAAGAAAATGTGTTTTTTGTAAATCTCAGGGTCCATTCCAGGATTTGCTTTGGGAAAATTCCAACAGAGGCAGAGGGAGAAATTATAATAGCAGGCATCTCCCTAGAGGCAGAGGAGACCCACAAAACCAGGGCTTTAGAGATTCTTTTTCAGGTAGCTCTATCAGCTGTCCTGAAGTGCTACTCAACTGCCCTTTTCTGGAGGCAGTTAGAGATTGATTCTCTTTGCACCTAGATGCCTGCACAAACACCACAAAAGATTCATGGGTGCTAAATATAATATCCAGAGGCTATTTCATACCATTTTCCCTTCTTTCTTATCATCAAAGGAAGAAACTTCCCAGTGTTCCTCCCAGTTAGAGGAAGGCTGCAGCACAAGAAATTCTAAAGCTGCTCGAAAAAAGTGTTATCCAACAGGTTCCACAAGACCAAATAGGATTTGGAACTTATTCACTCTTCTTTTTAGTGCCAAATAAAACAGGGGTCCTCAGACCCATTTTGAATTTAAGCAAACTGAACCAGTATGTAAAGAAAGCAAAGTTCCAAACAGTCACAGTTTAGTCCATTCTACCTTTTCTATACAAGGCCAATAGAATGCATACTATCATATCAAAATATATAGACAATCCAGAGGGCATCTCACTTTCGGCTAGGAGTCAGCATTGCCCATTCAGAGCTCTTCCCTTTGGATTCACCACATGCCCAGGGTGTTTACCAAATGCATAGCAGTAGTTGCAACTCACTTGAGACTGAAGGGATTCCAGGTGTTCCTGTATCTAGACAACTGGCTATGACTGCTACATCAAAGCATCAACTTCAGCAGGCCAGGGACTATTTCCTCCAGATTTCTGACTGCTTGGGCATTACGATAAATTTCGCCAAACTTAAACTGCTGCTAGTTCAGAGCCTGGATTCACTGGGACAGTTTTAGACACATCTACACAAATAGCATGCTTGCCTATCCATTGTATTATTCCTGTCATGAATCAGGTTTAGGCTATTCTGTCTCATTCATCTTCCCCAGTAAGATTAGTGCTTCAAGCTCTGGGATCAATGGCAGATGCCATAGTGCTACTTCCTCTAGCATGCTTCTTTATGCAAGTTCTCTAATGGACTCTGGCTGTAGAGGGGTCAATTCTACATCAACCTCTGTCTTTTCAAATAAAGCTCACCCCTGTTTGCAAGCAATACCTTTGCTGGTGGATACAATTGGATGATCTTTTTCTGGGTAGACCTTTTGTACTTCCAAACCCAGTAGCCACAGTGACTACAGATGCTTCTCAACTGAGGTGGGAGGGCATTTCTTGGGAAGAACGTTCCAAGGCTCATGGTCCCCCCAAGAGACCAAATTGCATATTGTAAACGTATCTACAAGCACTGCACCCATGAGGAAAAAATACAGGTGGTTAGAAGAACAAGAAAAATAAATGATCAGCAAAGCAAGGCATCCCAGAGTCAGTACAGTTTTTATTATTCCTTGATTAGCTAATTTGGCTGATTGACTGACTGACAAATCATGTATCTGACTTGGGTTACTGACTGACTGACAACATACATCAGTGAGTACAGAACTTTTATACAGTTCTTGACAAATGCAGTCCTGCCTCTCTAGATATACATTGTGTCCTAAGTCGGTCATGCAATGTGTCCTAAGTTGGTCATGCAAAAAGTTGTTTTACAAGTTATTTTAAACGTGCTACAGCAGACTATTTTTGTAGAATTGCTATACAACAAGTTTTCCTTTTTTGGTATACAAGTACAGAGTAATCATTTCTTGCTTGAGGTTTGCTTTGTCATCATATGTTATTACTGCTTAATTGTCATATCATAGCATTTCTAATGAGAAAGAGTATTTATTATTGTTACTGCTGCAGTTTACATTATTGCTACTGTTGAATAAGTCGGAATTAATGAAAAGTTGCAACTTACAAAGTAATATAATACAAAAGCTTAATAAAAACATCATATAAAATCTGCAGCTTTGCAGTATGTGTATGCAAGGCACAACATCTGCTCCTGTCATTCATTCATTCTATAGATAATGTATGAAATAGAATAATATACATTTCCTGATTCTGTGATGTTTATGGCGTATCTGTACATTTTACAGATCATGTATTTTACATTATTTGCATTCTTTACACATATAGTTTAGGAATGTTTTGATAGAAATAGAAAAGTACTGATTAATACATTGTGTATCTCAAACTAAAAAACTGTAACAAGGCAACCAGGCAAAACCACGATATGTTGAGGCCAATAAAATTGATATTGTTTTACAAATGATAAGCGCTTTCGCTAAAAAGCTTTTTCAGATAGTCTTTGATCTGAAGAAGCTTTTTAGCAAAAGCGCTTATCATTTGTAATAAAATATCAATTTTATTGGCCTCAACATATCGTGGTTTTGCCTGGTTGCTTCGTTACAGTTTTTTAGTTTGAGATACACATTTTATTACTTGAGCAACGGAGCATTTATCTGGTTGGTCATTGGCGATTCTTTGTTCACTGATTAATACATGTTTTATACAACTTCTATTAGAAGAACCATTCCTGCTGTTACAATGCATCAGTGCAAGTCAGTGTGTGACATTTGTTTGTGACCTTTCCATTCTATTTTTTCTTAATAAGTAGCTGAGCTAACAATTCTAAAAATCCCACTGTGAAGTCTTATAGCTAGTTTGCATCTATTGTCTGACATTTGAATATTAGAGGAATTATATTTATTTATATTAATAATTATGCCTTGATAAAGAGAAGAATTATTCATAAGCACTATCTTATCTTAGCTGATGCCGTTTTAGCCAGGCATTGTATTTCCATGCATCTTTGTATTCATGATTTCAGTCACAGGCATTCACATAAACGAATGTTCACACATGCTGCTCAGGGATGATTTCCGTATAACGGTGTCTCAACTTTGCTTGAGATCCTAATACTATAATACATATCAGTGTCCTAGAGATGAGACCAGTCCTTCTAGCATTGCAGGCATTCCAAGATGTTCTTCCTTTGGGGACTATTGCACTTCAAAATGTCAACATGACTGTTGTCTGGTACATCAACAAACAAGGAGGAACCTGATCTTACCTCCTTTGCAGAGAGGCCATGAGGGTTGGCAATGGCCAATCTCATCAGACCACTTTCTTATTGAGATGCACATCACAGGGAAAACCAATGTGCTTGCAGACAAACTAAGCAGATCCATTCTGATGCCTCACGAGTAGTCTCTCAATCAGTCGGTAGTGAATATGATTTTCAGACGTTGGGGCCAATCTTGCTGCAACCTATTTGCCACTCCTCTCAACAACAAATGCAGCAAATACTTTGTTCTGATCTCCCCCCCTCAGAGGGAGTCACTGAGAGATGGTCTTCTTCATGCTGGGCCCTCGGGTCTCCTTTATGCTTATCCTCTTCCCCTGATTCCAAGATTTTTGCAGAAAATAAGCAGGCTGAAGAGCTCACTAATCTTCATTGCCCCCTTCTGGCCTTGGCAAGTATGGTTTCCATTTCTGTGGTCTCATCTTTGCTATCCTCCATGGATACTGGAACCCACTCAGGATCTCCTTTCCCACCCATGAGTGATTCAACACTCCAACATTCAGTCCCTCAAGTTGACCACATGGTTTTTCACTTCAAGTAACAGTTAGACAGTGCAGGCTTTCTTCCCCAGTTTATGACATTATTTAGCCTTCTCAAAAGAATTCTACCAAAAAAGTTTATAGAAGCAACTGTAAAAGGTTCTCTATTTGGACATCAGTTAAGGACATTGATCCCTTTTCTGCTCCAGTTTCAAATATTCTTCAGTTTTTGACAGCTGTTTTCAATAATAGTGCTAGTTTCTCTACAATTAAACTTCAGTTGGCAGCAATTTCAAATGTTCATATAGGAAATAGATCTTGCTCTTTAGATTCCTCTAGATTATGCAAAGCTTTTATGAAAGGCATTTTTCTACTCAGGCCTCCAATAAAGAATCCCACACCTCCTTGAGATCTTACAGCAGTTCTTGAAGGTTTGACACAAGAACCATTTGAACACTCAGACATATCTGACCTGAAATTTATGCCGTGGAAGACAGCTTTCTTCATACCCATTACTTTGGGTAAAAAGAATTTCAGAACACCAGGCTCTTTTGGCAAAAACTCCTTACATTATTTTCCTCAAAGGTAGGGTTTCTGTGTGGACTACCCCTTCCTTTTTACATAAACTAGCCTCTGAAAATAACATTAGCCAATCCATTCAGTTGCCAGTTTTCTTTTCAAATTTTGCAGATAAAAAGTATATGCTACACCTCCTTGACATACTGAGACAATTATGTTTTTACCTCCAGAGGACAAAACAGTTTAGAAAGTTGGATCAGCTTTTTGTATCTTTCTGTCCAAATTGCCTAGGCCAGTCAGTTTCTAAAGTCACCTTAGCTAAGTGGATTATAGATTGTATCTCACGGGTCTCAACAAGTTATGATAGTGCGAAAATCTCCCTGAGCTCACTCAACTAGATCTATGGCTACATCATAAACTTTTTGGTCAAGAACATCTATTAATGACATTTGTGCAGCAGCCCCATGGTCCAAGGCTCCTACCTTTGTCTCACATTACAAATTGGGCATCATATCTAGAAATAGAGCCTCCTTTGGTACAACAGTACTACAGAATATCCTTCCATGAGGGCCATCCAAGGTGAACGTAGCTAAGGACTCTGTCCCTTTAGTGAGGAAGAGTGAAAAGGACAACATCAGATTTATAAGTTATGTACTCATCATAACTAAGCATCTGTGTTGTCTCTTCATTCTTCCTCAACTTCCCTCCCATTCATCATGCATCCTTTTTTCTTCTGGAAGGACCTATTGGACTGTTTCTGGAACCTACTGTTCCAGGTTTGAGCCCTGTCTTTTCTGTCTTCTAATTTCTGTTCCTTGTCTTTTTTTGAGATATAGAGCAGTAAACGCGATGTGAGGTAATAGGGATGGAGTGAGGCATTATAACTAGAGGGAGGAGCTCAAAAGTTGGGTCTGAAATCTGTAGTATGTGGCCAAGTCAGATCTGAGGATCGGATCTGAACCCATTATTGAGGAAGAACGAAAATAGACAACACAGATGCCTAATTATGATGAGTACATAACTTATAATTATCAGAGAGAAATCCTCTCACATTAAATCTTTCCTCTGATCCTTCATATTTCATCATAATTAATTTTATTATTGTATCAGTGAATGCAAATGTTTCCATTGCCCTACTCATAAAATCCCAGGTTATTCTGTTCAGTGCTGTGTCTTCATCAAGACCCTTCAATGGTAGCAAGTATTTACTTACAGTTCTGCTTTTCTCTGGACCTCCATTGTTATGTTAATGTTGTGAAATGCTTGCCTTCCTTCACAAAACCACATTGATCCATATCAATCATTTTTGGCAATCCTTTTGCCATTCTTGTAGCCAGTATAGACATAAACATTTTATCATCTTGGTTTAAAATTGAAATGGGTCTGTATGAAGCTGGGTCTGATGGGTCTTTACTATCTTTAGGAAATACAGCAATCACAGCCTTTTCCAAGATGTCGGTGCTTCCCCCCTTTTAAAATACTGTTAAACAAAAGCTTCCAGATCTTTATCACTTTCTTCACTCCTAACTTCCATACTTCTATAGGAATATGATCTGTTCATGGAGACCTTCCTGAAGATTGATTATATATTACCATATTTATCTCATCCTCTCCTATCAGCTGTTACTTGTTCAGCCTCATCTACCCCAATCTTGTCGTAATTAAGTCTTCCATAAATATTTTACTTTGTGCTGTTTTTGATTTCCACATTTCTCTGCTTTATACATATTTTCGTAAAATTGCTGCAATGTCTCTAAAACCTCTGCATGATATCTGGTTATTTTTCGTGTTATAGGCTGCCAAGTTTTAGCAACAACCCTTTCTAGTTTCTGTTGCTTACATCCTCATGTTAAAAGTGTTTGATCTCTGGAGTTATCAAAAAATAGTTGCTTAACAACAATCTTTCCATACTCACACATAGTATAAAGATGTGGACTTTTTATCTCTGTAGCTGTCTGCATTTGCCCCTCTTCTTGTTATGTGAGGGATTCTCCTTATTCTGCAATATTTTAACCTTTGTCAGCCCCCTCTAAGTAATTGTTATTACTTCTTAAATATGTCTTTTTCTTTTATTTCTACCCTGTTTTTAGACATTTTCAATTTCTCCCACTCACTAGCTATGACATCCCCAATCTGGGCCAGTAATCAAGGAGCCTGAATCTTCACCACTGGCACTGGAGAAAGGTGTTCACTTGAAATACAAGTAGATACACTCCACATTTCCAGATGCTGACCTCTCTGCATCAAGCACATTTTCCCTTAAGAGCACACAGGGAACACAGTCAGCCCGGGGTCTGGATTTCTTTATATCTGTCTCCCTCCAGAACCCCAGTAAGGCTCCCCACTAACACAGATTTAGTGTCGAGTCCTCAGCCAAGTGTCCAAGCCAAGTCCTGCAGCACCCTCTCTATGAAACCAGTGCTTGGTTTCTCTGCTCCCAGCAGCCGACACACAAATTCTTTGAGATTTGATTTTACACACACACACACACACACACACACACACACACACACACACTCACATATGCGCGCGTGCGCGCACACACACACACACACACACACACACACACACACCTGGGAATGGCTGTCACAGATTCACCTGCTGTGCCCCCTTCTGCCCAAACTATAAGGTAGTTATCCCAGCCACCAAACACCACAAAGCCAGCTCCTATACAGCTCTAACAAGGGTACTCAATTATACTGACTGAGATTAATATTAATACAAATAGTAATGTTGACCAAACAGCCAGGCTGCAGGAGTAGCCACAGTGACACCAATAGATATAAGTACTCGCAAAGGTTAAAATATTCTCTAAAGGAGCAGCCACAATGAAACATTTATATATATTTAATAATAAATAAAAGAACATGAAAATACTAAATATCTATTTACACCAAACACCTGAGTTTCAGTCACAGGAAATATTGAAAATAGCACAGCTGGAACGATTCACACAGTTACAGAAAAACAATACTTAACTATTCCCACTATATTTTCCTTACTGATCTAGAGAATTACTGTCCCTACTTACCTAATAGAGCAAGGTCAGCCACGATGGTACAGCGGTCAGTGTTATTGCCTCACAGCAAAGGTTCTCTGGTTTGATCCTAGGCTGGAGTGCCTTCTGTGCGGAGTCTGCATGTCCTCCTTGTGATCAAGTGAGTTTTAAAGACATGCAGTAGGGGTGTCTGTGTGTGTCTGTGTGTGTGTGTGTGTGTGTGTGTGTGTGTGTGTGTGTGTGTGTGTGTGTCTGTGTGTGTGTGTGTGTTCCTTCTGTGAAGGTTGGGCACCAGGCTGGCAACTCAACACTGTAAAAACTCCACTGCCAGTCTGCAGGCTGATGATCTGCTGTGGTGACCCCCTAATGGGCGAAGCCAAAAAACATTGCTTACTTACTTAATAGAGCAAGACAAGATGATGTGAGTGAAAGGTCTTGTCAGTTAGGTTCCCAGAAACAGACTGCCATGAGACTTCAGTCTCATCTAGTATTAAACTTTATTTTAGTGATGGATTCCAGAATGATATCACATACATCTGGTCATCTGACTTCTGGTTCCCATGCACCCCCCCCCCCATTGCTAGAAACTGTCAGGATTTAGCACCTATATGTCAATATTACACTCACATAGAGCTTTGCTAAGATCTGCTCCAGCTCCTGGAATTCATAAAACCATAAAACACTTCCACGGTTCCTACTTGCATACTTACAGCCATCGAGTCTCTGGCATCATTCAAAACTGTGAGATAAATTCTTTATGGCCTAGGCCCAGTAATTTAATTTCTTACTATTTTTCAAAGTCAGGTAGATTGAGATTAACCTCTTCTCTTCCAGGATCCTCTTTTACAATATATGTATTTCAACAGTTACTATAATACATGTACATTTCTTCTTCTGTCCAGCAGGGCGCACTGTTGGTACATTTTTAACACAAGCAGATTTACAAATACATTTTCAGCACGCACATCTACACAAATTAGTTTGATATTCAAATAACATATAATTCTTTACTAAATTCCAGCTAGCTGTGCTGGCATATGTTACACATCCACTGCCCTACTTCTGCTGGCATAGCTGGCATTACCTCACATCGTCACGCTAGCTATAACTTCTGAAGATATTTCTGTCCTCCCTAATAACTCTCAAATAATTTTACTACTCATTCCTTAAATTCCTCTTTTTAAAAAGTAGATGGGAAAGCTCCAGTGTCTCATATTTACTTTATTACCTTACATTTTTATTTTTGCTTTTATTGGTGCTTTATCTGAAATAGTTATTGGATGTTTGTCAAAACTTTCAACCAAATTCAGATGTCCCTGTAAAATATAATTTCTATGTAGTCAAGCCAAGGTTGGGCACCAGGTACCTTGGGGAATAATATGTAAATTTTACGTTCCTTCTGCTGAACTCACATCTTGCATACCAGATTTTTTCAAATTTCTAGAGAAATCTATCCTCTTTTATTATATCTTCCCTTCTAAGCCCCCCTGATATATCCTCAATATTGCAAACCATGTCCAGCCCCTACCTAAAAGTAATATTTCCTGCCAAAAGTTCTATGTTTCTCCTAAAAATTTCTTACGCTACATAGAAGCAGGTTTTTTGGAATATAAATACTTGTTAGCATATTCCTCCTCCCTTGCCAGTAGCCACAACTCTATCAACTACCACAAATGTACCATTGTTGTGTTTTTTCCTCTTCTGTCACTATTAGGGCCTCTCTAGCAATCAATATTTTTACACTCCTTTTGTTTTGCCCCTGATAGTCTGCTGAATATCCATCCTGAAATCCTTTCTTTGTTAAATTTACATGCTCATTTCTTTCAAAATATTTTTCCTGCAGCATTCCTATTTGCATTCTGCATTTCTTTTTTTTTCATCCTTATTAAATTTCCACATATGACAAAGGCAGTCTTACATTTATATAAATGAAAAACATACAAAATAATATCACTTTAGTTGTAAACAGTTTACATCACAGACACCATTGAAACAACTGTAGTTGTAAACATTATAAATCACTTGTAAACCTTCTAGTCATTGTCAGTTAAGGATTATACAGCTCATTCAAATCCTGCCACTTAAACCTCATTCCTGCTCTGCTTATACTTAAAACTTCTCTCAGGTTTTTTAAATGCATTGGGGATACTAATATAAACAGGTGCTTTTGTTTTTTCTTGTGCACTCTGCATTTCTTAATATACTTCAATAATCTTTCCTTTTTTGGCTATACCTGTAAGGCCATTTATGTTCCAAGATAATATGGAAAACATAACCATTGTAATAAAAAGCTAATGTCCCCACCTCTTAAACATGAAAATTTTTTGAAAGTGTATTTCCAACTTTTGTGTTACTTGAATGCACTAATGTTTGGCAGGATGATATTTTGTACAGTTGTTTCTTCTCATCTCCATCTGAACCTGTCACATTTTTCAAGACTTATTGGTTTAATGAAAACCCTCAAACAAAATACTGAGTATATTTTCAAAACATCCCTCATTCCCTATTAACTTAGAACAAACACACAAAACCATGAGCATCTTCAAAAAAATGAAGTTTTACCCACCAGTTAAAAACAATTGCCCCAGATCAACGGCTGCAACCATAGGCATTACATACCCAAAAATAAATGTTATCCCTGCTAAATTGCATGCCAAAATTTGTGTTCTCACTTAACACTGATTGCTGTCTGTTTTTGTCTTATCTCTTTCCCCCTCGCAGATGTGGAAAACATCTTGTGTGCTTTCAGTAAACATTAACTTTTCACCCTAAGAGTACTCCACAATGAATCTCTGTAAATTTTACTCAGAACAGAATGGACAGCTGCTTTTAGCAGCAGATATCTTTACTCCCACTGAAAATGTGCTTAATGAAAAGAATGAGCTAATATTTTTATAGTTGTATGAAACTTAGCATTTTCATGGCTTCCATCATTTTGTCCCATGTTTAAAATCTACTTTTCTACAAAAACACTTGTCTATAGCTTAAACCAAAGGTATCAGTCTAGACATTCATCCTTATAAACAAAAGACGCATCTTAATTCTACATACAGTATAATCAGTGTACTTTTACACCCTATCCCCACCCAGCCCAAGATCACAACATATTAACATATGTTAGCTCTTGCTACCCCCATAGTGCCTTTTTTAGGCAAGGCTCAAAAGACAAACCCACCTCCATAGGTATCACAAGGGATAAGAAACTAAGAGTAATGCTACTCAATGCCAGAAGTCTAAACCTCAAGATGCACGCACTCGAAACTCTCCTTAGCATGGAGAACATCGATATCTGTGCAGTAACAGAAACCTGGTTCAAGGCTCCCGAGAGCACCCCAGCACTACCAGGTTATACCTCATACCATGCTTTTCGGCCCCAAAACTTGAACCAAACCACAAAAGGAGGGGGAGTATCAATATTCGTCAAAGATACCCACACCTCCAGGTTGGTGGCACAGCACGAAGCATCAGAGACTATCCATGTGCAACTAACTGTGGGTAAAACTGCCTTCCAGTTTATAGCCTGCTACAGACCACCCTCCCAAACACAGGAACCCCACTTGGCCTTCCTGAGAATACTGGAAAATATGAAGGTCTCTCCAAACACCATTATATTGGGTGACTTCAACTACCCAAACATAGACTGGGAGCATTACTCTAGCTCCAACACCCTAGCCCAAAGGTTCCTAGAATTTATAAACTCAAATGCTATGGAACAACTTGTTACCACTCCCACAAGAGGGGAAAACATACTGGACCTGATCATCACCAACATGGGGACACTATGCTCCAGACCAGAAGTGTATCCCTCACTGGTAAGATCAGACCATAAACTAATCTCACTGGATATTCACATCCCGACCCCACCCCCTGCCCAGAAAACCACAGTGAAAAACTTCTCTAAAGCAATTTCACACGCCTCAAAACCGAGGCGAAATCCTTCAAAGCCCCCGGGCCTGTGGAAAATATGGCCCAGACTGCAGAATCTTTTATAAATGCATTCTATGAACACCTTCAGGAATGCATGGATCATGCAATCCCAAATAAAACCAAGACCCAATCCTCCAAAGGCAGACGTCCTGTCTGGTAGACCCCAGCCATAAACAAACTATACAATAGAAGGAGGAAGCTACTACATGATAGAGCAAAATCCCAAAAAGGGAAGGCATCTCTGATCAGTATTAGCAAAAAACTACGGGCACTCATAAAATCGCCTAAGGCCAGCTTCGAGAGAAAAATTGCACAGGACACTAAGGATAATCACAAGGCTTTCTTTAGTTATGTTAGGAACCTGGGTGGGAATTCCCAGATATGCTCAGAATTAGTCCAAAATGACAAAAATACACCGAGCCCACAGACATTGCCAACATCCTAGCTGACAGGTTCAGTGCAAACTTCTCCCCTCCCCCCACCAAAAGGGCAAATATCTATCCCAACAGAGTGCTGCCCCCCCTGACATCTCAGATGCTCAGGTAAGAGCCGCCCTCTCCAAAGCAAAAAACACAGCATCAATGGGACCAGATGGTGTCCCGGGCTGCATCCTACATGAACTCCAAGAAGAGCTAAACCCAAACATAAAACTACTGTTCACTCTTAGCCTTACTACAGGATATGTACCCAAAGAGTGGCGTGCAGCAACAGTGGTCCCTCTCCACAAAGGTGGTGCCTCAACTGATCCTGGAAACTATCGCCCCATAAGCCTGACTAGCTTGGTCTGCAAAGCTATGGAAAGGATCATCATGGACCTCATAAATAAAGATATTGGGGACCTACAGACACTGGATCCTACCCAGTTTGGCTTTGTTAAGGGCAGATCCTGCCTCTTAAACCTGGTCAATTTCTTTGAAACAGTCACCAAGGCCATTGACGAGGGGAAGGTGGTCCACATAGCCTACCTGGACCTCGCAAAAGCCTTCGATACAATACCCCATTCGGGCATTATAGATAAGCTCACCAGCTTAAATATAAACCCCTATATCACTAGATGGGTTGCAAACTGGCTCAAGGACAGAACCCACATGGTTAGAATTGCTGGAGCCATGTCAGACTCCAAACCAGTTACAAGTGACGTCCCACAAGGCTCAGTCCTGAGACCTCTCTTGTTCAGTATATATTTCTCGGCGGTACAGGCCAACACGGAAAGACTGTGGCTGACCAAGTTCGCAGATGACTGCAAACTGGGCGCCATAATCAACTCTCCAGCTGACACAAGCATCCTCCAAAAGGGCCTCATAGAAACAGACAACTGGTGCCAGAGCCATGGCCTCAAGCTAAACACCAAAAAGTGTATAGTCATCCCCTTTGGCAAAAACAAAGTGCCCACAAATTACCACATAGGTGGTAATCCATTAAGTACAGAAGAAGTCATTAGGGACCTGGGGACCCAAGTTGATAGCAATCTCTCATTTGACAACCACGTGGCCAAAGTGGTTAGAAAAACATTTTATATAGCCCACCTAATCATGAAGGGATTCACATCTAGATCAGGGGAGGTCATCGTACCTCTTTACTCATCCCTCATCAGGCCCATAATTGAGTGCAATGCCCCTTTTGGGATGTACCTTACCAGACACCTGCAGCAACTGGAAAGACCCCAAAAGTACCTCACCAAGAGGATCAAAGGGCTCAAACAGATGCCATATGCTGCCCGGTTAAAGAAACTCCAGCTCTACTCAGTGGCATACCGCCTAGGCTTATAAATGCCCTAGGGCAGATAGCCTAGTATGAACCTATGAACCTATGAACCTATAAACTTGCTTTTGTCTAGTATTTCTTCTGTTGTTATACTGTAAAGCCTATGTTTCTTAAACTAAAAAATACTTATTTACTTTAATATCTGTAACATATACAGTAGTCACTCAAAAGACCTCCCCACACATTTAAAATTCCTCAGATTACATACTACAGAAATCTGATTTATTAGATATAGCATGCAGTTTATATCATTAAAATGTTTTATGAAATACTAAAAAGAACATTTTTTTTTTTACAGTTACTTTCCCCCTTTTAGTGTCCTTCTAAACACTAATGACATAAAGTGGGGGTATATGCTTTACAGCCCACCCACAATTTTAACAAAGTCAACAAAAGTCTAGTCTTTTTCAGCCACTATTTCACAAAGTTGCTTGATGCTTTATAGTCTCCCATTTATCCACTAATTTCAGCACTGATGGTCTTTGTATTCATCTCCATTTCCCAACACCAGACTCTGGTTCAAGTCCGTGGTACTCCTGATTCTTGTAGTCAGCTCCTGAGCATTTTTCTGTATCTCAAGCATTTTCCTTTGGAACTTTGGAAAATGTTTCACTTGCAAAGTCTCTCTATGAACCTTACTGTCAAAAGAATGAAAAGCAAAGTCACCTTCTGCATGCTGGCTCACTTTTTGTTGGATATACATTTTATGTATTCCTTAGTGTGTTATGATCAAAAATGGCTTTGATCCTCCATGAAAAAAAATACTCTGAAGAAGCTGGATACATCAGCTTGAATTTCACACTTGCCTCTTGACATTCCCTGATTTCTGGGATATATTTGATTCTCTTCTGCGTGATGTATACAAAATAGAAAGAAGTTATGTCTTACCATAACGTTCCATCTGTATTGTTGATCCTCATTCAATGATTATGCATGGGTATCAGTTCGGACCTCGGAACTGAGCTGGCCATTTTCCAAGCTCGTGTCAGCTTCAAACTATCAAGCTAAACTCTTACCCACAATCCCTCTCTCCCTGTTACCTCAGATTGAGTTTGCAAGTCAAAGAAGGTAGAGGCTACCTCTGGTCAAATAACCTAAGAGAGCTGGATGGTGAGATCCACTAGAAACCACAGGAGGGGGAAGGAGGGAGGGTTGTAATGACTGAACAAGAATCAACAATACAGATGGAACATTATGGTAAGACATAACTTCTTTATCTGATATTGTTAATCCTCGTTCATTCCTTACACATGGGACAGAGTCCCCAGCTACCTCTGTTCCTGGGAGGCTCTCATGGAAGGACATTCCTGAGCACCATAGAACTGAAAGATGCTCTTCCCCTGGATGCCAAATCCAATTTGTAATGATTGATGAAGGTATGAGGTGTAGCCCAAGTTGCAGCTGCGCAGATGTCATGTAAAGAAGCTCTGGCATGGAAGGCAGCAGAAGTTGCCACCGACCTTGTTGAATGAGCTTTCATGGTAGTAGGCAACGAGATATTCCGATGTGTATAGATTAAGGTCACACAGTCCTTCAACCATCTAGCTAATGTGACCTTAGCAACAGCAGATCCTAATCTAGGTCCAGAAAAGGCCAAAAATAACTGGTCAGATTTACAAAAGGACATAGTACTGTTTAAGTAAAAACTGATTTGCCTGTGAATATCTAGGGTATGTAGACAATACTCTCCTCTGTTTGAATTATTGGGAAAGAAAACTGGCAATTCAATAGCTTGATTAATGGACATTTCAGAGATCACTTTTGGCAGAAATGATGGATTAAACTAGTCACTGTTCCCACGAGAGGAGAAAATATACTAGATCTCATTATCACAAACATGGGGACAAAATGCTCCACACCGGAAGTATATCCCTCATTGGTGAGATCTGATCATAAACTAATCTCACTGGAAATCCACATCCCACCCCCACCCCAAACAAAAAAGACCACAGTGAAGAACTTCTCTAAAGCAAACTTCACACTACTCAAGACTGGTGTGGTATCCTTCAAGGCCCCTGAGCCAGTGGAAACCACAACCCAAGCTGCAGAAGCCCTTACAAACGCCTTCTATGAACACCTCCAGGACTGCATGGATCAGGCAATCCCAAATAAAACCAAGACTGTTTCCACAAAGGGCAAACATCCAGTCTGGTGGACCCCAGCCATTAACAAACTTTACAATAAGAGGAGAAAGCTATTACATGATAGAACAAAATCCATAAAAGGGAAGTCACCCCTGATCATTATTAGTAAAAGCCGCATGTGAAACCTGGCCAGGGGGACAATGGTGATGGAGGCTGCCATGGAACCCAACAGTTGTAGAACCAACTGAGCCATGGATTTCTCCCTTGAAAGGATTGGAATCAGTTGTTGCTTTATCCTTAAAATTCTGTGCTCTGGAATAGCAGCTCTGCAGTTATTTGTGTCCAAGACAACCCTTATGAATTATGTCAATTGAGATGGGGTGAGATTGAATTTTTGCCAGTTTATGGTTATGCCTAGCCTTTGTGTAGTGAGGAGAGAATATGCCAGGGCTTCTTCCAGTAGATGTCTGGTGGGGGCGGAAATGAGCCAATCGTCTAAGTACGGAAACACCTAGAATCCTTGAAGTTGCAAGTGAGCTGTGACAACTGCCATGCACTTTGTGAACACTCTGGAGGCTGTAGAGAGTCCGAAGGGCAGTACTCTGAATGGTAGTGACTGGCTCCCGCACGGAAGTGCAAAAATCTTCTTGATGGCCTGTCCACTTTTATGTGGTAGTATGCATCTTGAAGATCTATCAAGCACATCCAATTGTCTTTTTCCAAAAGCGGGAGAATAGACTGTATTGTGACCATCTGGAATTTTTGTACTCTCACAAACTTGTTCAATACACTGAGATCCAAAATTGGTCTCCAGTCCTCGGTTTTCTTTGGCACCAAAAATAGTCTTGAGTAGAATCCGGATCCTATCTGGTCTGGAGGGACTATTTGGATGACTCTCTTTCTTAGCAGCTTTTCTATCACTAGTGCTGCTTCTTCCCTTTGACTGGGTGGAACGTAGGGAAGGTTTTTTGAAGGGACAGGATAAAGATCAAAGGGGATATGAAAACCTCTGGTTATAGTCCTTTGTACCCAAGAATTGGTGGTGATGGTTAGCCAGGCAGAAGGGTACAAGGAGAAACATCCCCCAACACCTCCAGTAGAAAGGAGTTGGGCCACTCTTCAGGAGTGCTGATAGGATTGGCCAGGGAAAAAATCCCTGGAACCCTGGTTACGTGAACCCCCTCTACCCCAAAAGAAGTGTCTTCCCTGTGAGTTTCCCCCTCTGCCTCTAGGGGAGAACTCGGCCTGTGTGTCACGGAAAGGACCCTGAGATTTCTTGAGCCATATCTTCCCACTCTTTTGGTTTCGGGAGAAAGCACGTTGAGGGGAAGAATAACAGACACCTACGGCAGAAAGGATCTTACTGTCCTGTTCACATCTGGCCAGTGTGCTTTTAACTTTGAGTCCAAACAATGAGGAGGCCTCAATGGGAGCATTAAGAAAGGAAGCCTTAAAGGGTTCCGCGAAATTGCACAAGCGCTTCCAGGCGTGTCATCTCAAGACCTCAGCTGAACCTGGTGCTCTAGCTGCTCCTTCTGATGCATGAGATATCAGTCTCATAGAGGAGTTAGATATTGACTCAATGGTGGCCAGCTGAGAGGCCACTTTGTCACGGACCTCATCAGACACGGCACCAGCCAAGGTTTCAGAGAGCTCAGAAATCAGATCCCATTGAAGCCTGGTAAAGTGTGCCATATAATTCAGGGACCTGATAGTAAAGGTTGCTGATGCAAAGGTGCGCTTCCCTATCCTGTCCAGGGCCTGGGACTCTTTGTTAGACGGATGTACAGTCTGGCTTTTTTCTTCTGCCAGATCCTTTTTTGTTGCGGCTGCCACCACCAAAGCATCCACAGGAAGACTTTTTGACCAATGGGGATCCAGGATCCATAGCAGGAGGGGACAGAATCTTATCTGGCCTCCGGGGAATAGCTTCGACGGTGTCAGGAGCCTTCCAAGCATGCTGCATGATAAGCCAGACAAGCTCATCAGCAGGTGGAGTAACACAGGAGGTAGGGGGCCGGGTACGAAAGGCCTCCAGGAACACAGATTCCTCAGAGGTCGGATTAGAGGACTGCCAGTTACCTCTCTGTTTCAGGATTTTGAGGATATCACCAAAGTATACCTCAGAGGGTGACCGAGGGGATCCTTCCTCTTCATCAAAGTCTATGTCTTCAATGAGGGATTCCTCTGTAGAGTCCATGTGCTACCTCTTACACAAACTTTTCCGATGGACTTCTTCAGTGGGAGAAGCTGGGGAAGACAGTGGAAAAGGAGTTTCCTGTGGGAATATGTACTGAGGCCCTTGCACTCGGTGTCTGCTCGGTGCGACTTGTGAAACCAGTGTACCAGAGGAGGGTGGAGGGATAGACAGTCCAGTATTGCCAGCAGCAGCAAAAGCCTTCTCCATCAGTTGGAAGGCTGGTCCACCTGAAGAGGAGTGAATGTCTAGGACAGGAGTCACTCCTCCCCTAAGTGACTCAGCCTGCCAACCCGGAGTCCCTGGATGTCTGTGGAGCAGCAAACTGTGCATGTCACAACTGATCTCCTAGGTTGTAGCAAAACTTTCCTACCATGAAGGCAACTGCGGTTCCTTAGTTAGATCCATAAAGGGAACCACAGAAGGGGAAGACTGTGCTATATCCATGGACTTTAAAGGCAATGAAGGAGGAGAATAAGAAGGGGTCTTTGGAGATGGGTGATCACCTCCCAAGGAAGGATAGTTCCTGGGGGGGGTGGGATGCCTCTGGCCAAGAGCACCTGATCCACAAGACGCAATACATCATGTTCAGAAAGGCTTCTAAGTGGACTTCACAGAGACTGAGGGAGAAACAGGCCTGTCCAAAGAAGAGGCAAATTCGGTGCCCATCTCACCAGTCTGCACCAAGAACAATGGTGCCAAAAGAGACTGGACTACAGGTGTCTGCACCGAAGAAGTCATCGGTGCCGAGGTCATGGTCTGCACCAACATCGGTGCTGAAGTGGTTGTCGGTACCGAAGCTGGAACCAACAAAATTGGAGTCAACAATAAAGGTATTGGTTCCAAGTAAGTTGTTGGAGCCGACGTGGTGAAGGTCTGCGCCGACTGAATGGTCGGTGCCGATACAGTGGTAATAGTCTGAACCGAGGAGCCCCTCGGTGCCAATATAGTGAAGGCTGCAGGAGAAGATGGAGCTGAGATCACTAATGGAGCCAAAGGCCTCAGTGCTGAAGGTCTAGGTACTAAAAGCACTGGAGCTGACTGAGTGAGCTCTGGAGCTGAAACTTTAGCCTTTTTAGGTTTTGGTTGGCAGGAGTCCCCAGCCGGGGACGAAGGCAAAGATTTAGCCTTGGTAGGAACATCCAAGATTTTCTTATGGGCTCTAGGAGGGGTTAAGACCTCCAACACAGAAATAGCCTCTGAAAAGGGAGATTTAAGAAGTCCCTTCAGCAACAGCTTGTTTTTCCTTTCCAACAAAGTCCTATTTGAAAAGTTTTCACAGATAGTACAGGGTGGGTCAACAGATAAATGTGACGCCCCCAAACAATAAACGCACAAAGAGTGTGCATCAGAAGTAGGTAGTTTATGTCCATAATCAGAACACCGTTTAAACCCCAGACTACCTTTCTTATCTGCCATGATAGCAAATTAGATAGCAGAAAAGGGTACCAGCAAGGGAACAAAAGAATACCCGAAGGTATGAGAAAAAGGGAAAGATTACCAACGATGGTAAGGGGAGAATACCTCGCAGTAAACAGGTAGAAAAAAAAAGAAGAAAAACCTGAAAAATATGGTGTCTAGATGCAGTAGGGTAAGAGACAATGAAATAGAAACTTTTCTGACAGAAAAGTAATATAAATGACTATTAAACAACAAATAACTGTACTTAGCTCAAGAGAAGCAGCTTGACACGACTGAATGACAACGTGGCAAATGAAATCTGAGGTAACAGGGAGAGAGGGATTGTGAGTAAGAGTTTAGCTTGAGACTTTGAAGCTGACACGAGCTTGGAAAATGGCCGGCTCGGTTCCGAGGTCAGAACCGATACCGATGGGTAAGGAACGAACGAGGATTAACAATATCAGATGCATTTTTTACAAACATTCTGCTGTTACTTGTTTTAATACCTTACTCTTTTCTCACACTTGTCAGGATCAACTCTTTCTGCTGGTATGATTGCATCTTTACTAATACAGGTCTTGGCTATTTTTTTCATGACCAGGCATCTATTCAGTGTGATCTTTCAGTTAACAAATCCTGCTGTAGTACACCAGTCCAGTTGCCTATTTGTGCAATTATAAAATTAGTACAATATGTTTCTTCCAGTTTATCTGGTACAACAGAAAATTTCTGCATGCTGTTTCTAACTGTGCAATTTTTTTTGTTAACAATTCTTCTTCAGATGCCTCATACTGAGCCATCCTTTCATTCTTTTCAACCTCTGATTTTTTTTGCATTTTTCAATTAATCAGAACAGCTAGTTAAAGCTTCTTCAATTTTTCTAGGCTTTTGTTATTTGAGTTGATATCATTATTCTATGTATTATTTAGTTTAATCACCTCTGAGTACATTTGATTTTGTTTTTCCTCTGAATTATAGGAAGCCATCTGCTGATCCAAAGCTGAAGCTTGAACTTTTATTATTGAACAGCTGCAGAATCCTTCCCAGACAGTGTATTTTTTTTTCACTTTTTCTTGCTGGTTTACTATTAGGCTTTCCAAATTTCTTCTTTGCTGACATCTAGACAGTGAATTTATTACCTGGTAACTGATTTTTATCCAAAAAACAGTTTCAATGGCACAATTTTTTCTCAGATTCTGTTTTTAAACTGGAGAGCTGAAGTTAAGCTTTTGGCCAGTTTGCAGCCATCTTGGAAGCCCTATCTCCTTATTTCTTAAACTGTCCCTATTTCATTTTTATGGCTTTATAATTTGATTTGTAACTTCTGCTTGCATTATGTATATGAGCTTCACCATGTATCTGTAAAGTATTCATTCAAGCCTGATAGTCTTAAATCACCTTGTTCTGTGAAGAGAAAATCATTATTCCACTTAACTGCCCTCTTCCCGGCAGAATAAATACCTTCATTAATTATGGTCCACAATTTCTCCCTTTGTTGACAAAGAATATACATGAATTCTATATCAGATTAATGGGGCTAGAAACATTTTCACTGCTCACATTTTACTCTTCATATCAATAATAAAGGGCTTCCAAGTTTTCATTTTTTGTATTATTTTTTTTGTTTAGTCTCTACCCACATATCCATAGGTGTTGTAATAGAAGACTTTTAACCCATACACCTAAATACTTCATCTAATTATGTCTCCATAGGTATGAGTATTGTTGAACCAATATATGTGTGGGTACGTAGTTTAACTCAATAACCTTTGTTTTATTTTCATTTATTTTAGATCCTGAAAAGATGTAAACAAAACTAAATATTCTTGATTATGATACCAGATATTTCTTTGCGTTTGTGAGTCTCTTATTCTCTTTGACAGTGGCACCAGGTGTAAAGCAAATAAAAGAAAATAGGAACACCTGTGCTTGGCTCCTCTTTTCAAATACAGGCTAACAAAGAGGAACCCTCCCACTTTAATTCTTGTTTTGAGCCCTTCATATATCCTTCTGTTGAACCATATTATTCTATCAGACAACACAGATGGTGACATTGCCCTAATGGAATTCCATCTGACTCCATCCAGTGTTATGTCTCCATCAAGATCCATTAACAATAAATTATGATTATTTATTTATTGATTTTATTTTACATTTGTTAACCGGGAAATTCCGACTGGACTAGGTCCATTTGCAGCGGAGGCCCAGGGAGAAAAGCTCCAGCATCAAGTTATACAAATACAGTACATCCAGCATAATACACAAAACAGGTTACATCATGCATGCTGAGCATAGTAATATAACAATAAATTAACAAGAATGTCTATACTAGCTAAAAGAATAGCAAAAGTGTTGCCAAAATTGATAGATATGGATTAATGTGGTTTTGTGGAGGGGAGACAAACATTTGACATCATTACTAGAACAATGATAATGCAGAGGGATGCATCATGTAGGTAAATACTTCTGGTGTGATGTGTCTTAATACATAGAAAGCATTTGACAGAATAAGCTGTGATTTTATGAGTTGGACAATGGAAGTAGTTGCATTACCTGATACAATAATAAGGTTAAATGCGAAAATATATGAATGCTCTGTGGCAAGAATTAAAGGGGGGGGGGGTTATGCTTCAGTATTTTTGTTTTGAGCAGAGGAATCAAGAAATACTATCCTCTCTCCCCTTTGGTATTTGCTTTATATTTAGAGCCATTGCAAAGAGCATAATGGACCGAGAAATTCAAGGATATAATTGTTAAAGTAATCAGGAAAAGTTGCATTTGCAGATGATATTATTTTGTACTTGATAAATCTAGAAAAGGACACTTTTGTGTTGTAGAACATTTTTAGACGGTTTCAAGTATTTTCAAAACGTAAAAAAAAAAAAAAAAACTAAAACATACAACAAACTATTCTAACATGTATGCAGGGGTCAAGCCCCCCACAACCCCCTCAACTTAAATATACCAACTCCGAGATCGCACTACAGTGAGTAAACGGCAAAGTTCTTGTTCTGCACTGTACGGGAATCCCCATTCATTACATTTGAGATTCCGCAATCTTGAGATTCTGGTCCTCCGGATTCAGAATTTCAGGATTGTTGAATTTCAGTATTCCGTAGTGATCCGCCTTTGATATATCTTCAGTATTGCAAATATATTCCAATCCCTACCTATAGATAATATTCTCTGCTGAAAGCTAATTCTTTGATCACAAATTCTCCTAAGCTCCATAATAGCAGTTTTAGTGAAGTATAAAAGCATGCCAGTATAATCCTCCTTCCCTACCAGTAACCCCTTATTAGCACAAATCTATCATTATTGACTTTGTTTTCCTCTTCTATCACCACTGAAGCCCTGTCTCAATCAGTTTTGTTGCCCCCTTTCCTTTGTTTCAATTGCTTTGCTGAGTATCCATTCTAAAGTTCTCTAAAATTCATACACTCACTTCTATCTAAATGTGAGACTGCAAAATGTCCTTACTGTTGCTATTTGCACCCTACACTTCTTAAAATAATTAAGCACCCTTTACTGTTTTTATATACCTGCAAGGCCATTAACATTCCATAATAAAACTGGTATGGCAGTCATTTTGATAAAACCTGTTACTTTCACATATTCTACATGACAGTTCAGTTAAATGTATGTTTCCAGCTTGCAACCTGCATACACACATTAATGCTTGCCAGGCTGATCCTGTATATAGTTGCTGCTTCTCTTCTCTGTTTGAACTCATGTCACATTTTCCCAAAATGTTGGCTTTGATAAAAACAATCAGAATACAAGAAGCTAAGCATAGTTTAACCCCACAGTACATTTTAAACACATCCAACACACACAAC
Source organism: Protopterus annectens (assembly GCF_019279795.1). NCBI lineage: Eukaryota > Metazoa > Chordata > Ceratodontiformes > Protopteridae > Protopterus > Protopterus annectens. The sequence goes on from NC_056729.1 coordinate 949,618,369, forward strand.
TATGTATACTTTCCAAAAAAGGGATGTTACCCATCCATATATAAAGGCATTTGCCCCAAACAGGCAACTACAAGGACAGTGTTTACCTGTTTGAAAGTTAGGTTTAATGAAGCTGAAACTGCATGCTAAAGCCTGAATTTCTCCTTTGCAAATGTTTCATCTGTCATTGTCTTATTTCTGTTTCCCTCCTAGATGTGAAAAATAACTTGCACACTTTCAGATAGCTGATGTTATGCTTTAAGAAATACCATATCATTTATCTTTGAATAAATAAATGTAATTATGCACTGTTATATTTAATATTTAAGCTAGGAATATGGCCTATCAAGATGGCTACACACTGATCAACAGGTTGATTTGAGCCCCTGCTGTGTGAAAAGAGAAACCGTGAAAAAAGGCCCAGTGAAACTGTTAGTTTGGGTAAACTTTTGTTACTGGCTAGTAATTACATTTCCTGGATGCAAGCAAAGAAGACATTTGGAGATTCTGGGAAAAAAAATCAAACAGAAAAGGAGAAGAGAAAGCTCTGGCTTGGAGAAATCTAGTTGTATAGTATAAATTAGAGGAAAAAAAAAATCAAATGCACTTAATGGTGTTTAAAATAAAGATTGGGGGTATACTTATGACTGCTCACCAGTCATCCAGGTTAAGCTTAAAAAGAGTCAGGAAGTGACTCTGCTTTACATCTAAGGGGAGCTTTTCTATAAAAGTGGGATTCTCTAAGGTAGACATCTACCTTACTAACAGGTCCTGTTTATGTTTTGTTGGAAGCGTAGATCTCTTGAGCAGGGGTTAAGGGTGTTAGTTTTGTGGATGTGTGGGAGGTCGCATAGGACCGGATCTTTTGAAGCTCTATATGCTAGACAAAGGTCCCTTTTCAGAAGCTGATATGAAATGGAAGAGAGAGAGAGAGAGAGAGAGATAGGGAGAAAGAGAGTGTTTTAGGTGGCCATGGTAGCTCAAACAGGACATGCCTTTAATTAACATAGTAAGGAAATGCTCCAGTCTCACAAGCTGAGTCATATGACTAGGCAAGTACATATAAAGGGGGCATTAAACTCTATTGTAAGCCTAATAAGGGAGGAGTAGATAGGGATGATGATTTTTTTGTATGTAAAAGATACACCCTTGTGATTAGTTTGGCTACATAAAAAGATTTCCTAACAACAGTGGACGCATGGTGGTCAAAGGATTGTTCATTATCGGTGATCGTTCCCAAGTACCTAATGTTGTTCTTCTTCTTTCAGCTTTTCCCAGATGTTCATCATGTTTCACTGTTGCAGTCATTACTCTTGGGTTATCCTGCTGGCAGGCTACCCTCAGTCAGTCAGAATTCCAAAGTCTAGGTCCGGCGTCAGTTGCTGTCGTCTCTTCCCTGACGTCTGTGCGCCAGGGGTATAAAAGATGCAGCCGACGCCATTTTCTTCAGTCTTTCTTGCCGCGCAGTGCCTGAAGCAAAAGCAGTTCGCAAGTGCCGGTCGGCCGACTCTTGAGATTTTCAAATCCAAATTTCAGAACCGAAGTCTTCATTAAAGCTAAGTACCCCGTTGGGGAAACTTTTTTCTTGCTCCAGACCGATGTCAGAAAAAGTTAACAATTGTATTTCTTGTGGGAAGCAAATACGTCATAACGATTTTCACTCTTACTGTATTCCTTGCCTAGGCCCTGATCACAACGTTGCTAGCTGTCGGTTTTGTGCTAGATTTAACCAACGCACTATCAAGCATGGGTTCGATTTTGCATTTCATTACTTTGGCCGAAGATTTAATTATATAATGCCGTCAGACCAGCCAACAACCGGAGTTTACAAAAAACGCAAGGACAAGGTAAAGGATAGGCATCCGAGGTTCAAAACTGACGACGAAGCCTCTGCTAGGCCAGTCGCCAGTTCGCCGGTTCTCAGTGAGGTGCTTTCGCAGCCCCTGGCACCCACTACCTCAGAGTCACATGCTGCTTCTGACTCCCACGTGGAGCCGACTTGGCCTCTGGAAACTCAAGGTACTGGACACTCGGAAATCATTCCCTCAGATGGGTCCAGAGCCGCTGAGCAGGCATCGGCTTCTGAGGGTGTCTTCAGACCTACACAACTATATATTAAGCCATCTTCAGCTTCAAAGACAAAGACTAAAGCAGCTCTAAAGACAAAGAAACAAGTACAGCATTCTTCTTCTCAGACTTCCATGCCTAAAAAACAGATGCTCAAAATGGCCGAAGACCTAATTAGTTTGATCAGGGGCTCCCATCCCCCTCCTGATAAGAGGCCTAGGCAAGAGACAGAGTATGATTCTTCTGATCAGATTTCTATTTCCTCTGATTCCTCTTCTGAACAGGATTACTCCATGCTTCCCTATGAGGATTCTGATGCTGAAGAATCCATTCCTTCAGCCTCTCCTCCTGAGGATTATTCTTTTGGGGAAACCCTGCATACCACGAGGGAGCATTTCCACTGGGAGAGCCAAGATTATTCTGAATCTAAGAAAAGGCTCAGAGACTTTCTGCTACTTCCTCAGCACAGACCCCTTGCTATTCCACCTGTCCTGGATATTGTAGATTATGTATTTTCAGAGTCCGGCCTGTTCCCTGACTCTTTACCCCCTGCACCTGCTAAGCCAGACAGGTACTACAGGGTCCCGGATTCTCATAAATTCCTATGTAAAAACCCCGCTGCTGACCCAGAAACTATATCTCAGGGTCCCAAATGGGTTAAAGCTTCAACTGCAAAAAACCCTGTCCCATCTGATAGGGATTCTAGGGCTCTAGACAGATGGGGGAAAAAATTCTACACTTCTGCTATCTTGGCTGTAAGGGCATTAAATTGTCAGTTTCATATGCTTAAATATCAGCAATATTTAATGTCACTGCTTAAACAGAAATTGTTGACAAATACTGAAGGTTCAGAGAACAAGGAATTGCAGAATTTATTGCATGCAGCTGAACAAGTGGGAAAGCATACTTTGCAATGTGGTTATGATTCACTGGAGGCCTCTTGCAGGGCTGCTGTTACAGGTTCTGTTATTAGAAGGCATGCTTGGTTAAAGGAACAGTATCTGCCTGATCATGTTAAAGCAAAATTATTAGATGCACCATTACAGCATGATACTTTGTTTGGTACTAAAGCAGAAGAGGTGTTGAAAAAAATGGAGGATAAAGCAAAATTCATGCAGACAGTCAAGGATTTCTTACAAGTGCAGCCACCCAGGTTTAGCAGGAACTGGCCCTCTAAAAATTGGTCCTTTCCAGTGTCAGACAGACCACAAAGAGGCAGATACAGGCATCCCAGAGGCAGATCTCAGCCCCAAGGCTCATACAGGCCTAAACAATGGGGTGCTCCTACCTCCAAAAGCAGAGAAGACAAATCACAACCTTACAGGAAACAGTCCCAATGACTTTCCTCTACCAGATCCAAGCACTTTTCTTTTGGCAGCCCTCTTAGGGGGAAAACTAGCACTTTTTTCATCAAATTGGTAAATGGTTACCCAAGACAAATGGGTCCTGAACAGTGTCCCAAGGCTACAGGTTCCATTTTCACACTCAACCAAGGTCAAAGGGCATGCCAGACCTGCCACGCAATCAATGGGCAGAGGCACAAAAACAAATTACAGCCCTCATGGAAATGAGGGCCATTCAGCAAGTACCACAACAAGAGCAGGGGCAAGGATTTTACTCCAGACTTTTTCTAGTACCCAGAAAGGACAAAACCTGGAGACCAATACTGGACCTGTCAATTTTAAATACGTTTCTGGAAGTTCCAAAATTCAAGATGTTGACGCTACAGCAACTACTGCCCATGCTGGGCAAGAAGGCTTGGCTTGTAACTTTGAACCTAAAAGAGGCATACCTGCATGTCCCAATCAGACAATCTTGCAGAAGATACCTCAGATTCATAGCTGGCTAAATGCATTACCAATTCTCTGCACTGCCCTTTGGCTTATCTACTGCGCCCAGGGTCTTCACAAAATGCCTGGCACCAGTAATTGCGTTTTGCAGACAAAAAGGAATTCAAATATATCCCTACTTGGACAACTGCCTAATTCAAGCAGAGAACAAAGACATTCTTCTGAAGCATCTGGCATTTGTAAAAAGATTACTAATTGGCCTAGGGTACACAGTAAACGAAAAGAAATCAAAACTAGCGCCCTCGCAAGAGATAATATTCCTGGGTGCAAGCTTAAATACAACTGCCCAGATGGCTTATCTCACGCCAGACAAACAAAAGCATCTGACTACGTACTTCAAGAAATTGGCAACAAAACCCCACTTATCTGCAAGGAAAATCCTGCAGGCCTTGGGTTTCATGGCATCTTGCATTCTACTAATTCCATATGCCAGACTGCATATGAAGAAACTACAATGGTACCTAAAAAGTGTTTGGACTCGGCATTGCCACAGCCTGGAGACAGTAATTGCACTCATTCCCTGCCTGCAACAGGAGTTTCGATGGTGGGCAGAAGCCTGTCGCCACAACAAGAGTCTGCCATTCAGTTTACCCAAAGCCAGACAGACACTGACAACTGATGCATCAGATTATGCCTGGGGGGCCCATATGACAGGAAAATGTATTCAGGGCACATGGCCTGCAAACCAGATGCATCTTTATATCAATCAAAAAGATATGCTAGCTCTTCAAAATGCCCTGACAGCTTTCAAGGACCTGCTTCATCCAGGACAGTTACTGATAAAGACAGACAACACTACGGTCATGTGGTACATAAACAAGCAGGGAGGTACACATTCCTACACCCCCTGCAGACAAGCAATGACCTTATGGGATACAGCATTGGCTTTTCAAATTCACCTGCAAGCACAATTCCTGCCAGGAAAAACAAATACTCTGGCAGACGAACTAAGCAGAAACCTCATGGATCCCCACGAATGGAAACTGGATCCACAAGTCTTCAGCATGATAATAAGGAAATGGGGATGCCCAGACATAGATCTATTTGCCTCCCCTCACAACTGCCAATTGCAGAAATTTTGCACAAGGATTTATCACAAGCAAGCATGGAAAGTGGATGCCCTATCCTTCAGCTGGAAAAATATAACGGTATATGCTTTTCCCCACACTGCCTGTCCTTCCCAGGGTACTCCTAAAGGTCAGACAAGAGAAGCCAAAAATGATACTGATTGCACCAGACTGGTCACATCAGCACTGTTACCCAATCCTAAAGAGCTTGTCTCAAGGTCCAGCATGGATATTGCCTCAAACTTCTCACTTGCTGACCCAACAAAACAATCAGATCCTGCGCAGCCAACTCAGGACCTTAAATCTGGCAGCATGGCGGATAATGTAGTCATTCAGAACACTCCTCTTTCAAAAGCTGTTATAGATGTTATCTTGGAGGCCAGGAGGCCCAGCACCAGAAAATCTTATGCAGAAAAATGGAAGAGATTCTGTGCTTGGAACCAGGAACAAGGCATTGACACGTGTGTACCAAATATTCCTCAGATTTTACAATACCTAACTGTGATGCTGAACAAAGGCCTTTCCTTCTCATCAGTTAAGATTCATGCCTCTGCCATTTCAGCCCATTACAATATGGAACCACCTATCTTTTCTCATCCTTTAATAAGGCAGTACCTCAGTGGGGCCAAAAACATTAGGCCTCCAAGGAGAGCACCAGTTCCGGCCTGGGACCTCAATTATGTTTTGGAAAAACTCACACTGCCTCCTTTTCAGCCAGCATCAACAGCAGATATAAAATTCTTATCCTGGAAAACAGCTCTGCTCCTAGCAATAACCTCTGCAAGGCGAGTCTTGGAGTTACAAGCACTCATGGCTGTGGAACCTTTCATCATTTTTCATCCAGACAGGGTTTCTCTGAGGACAAACCCTACATTTATGCCTAAGGTGGTGTCCAGTGTGCCCCTTAACCAAACCATTCACTTGCCAACCTTTTGTCCTAATCCACAGAACAAGGGTGAGAAAATTCTGCATTCTTTGGACATACACAGGCAGTTACACTTCTACTTGGACAGAACTAAAGCTTTCAGAAAGACTGAGCAACTTTTAGTGTCATATGCTACAGGATCACAAGGAAAGGCTATCTCAAAACAGACTATTTCTAAATGGATAGGCCATTGCATCCATTTCTGCTATTTTCAACATGGCAAATCAGTGCCTAAGGGCATTAGGCCTCATTCCACCAGAGCAGCAGCCACTTCAGCAGCCTTCCTCAGAGGAGTACCAACCAAAGATATCTTGGAGGCTGCAACTTGGAGTTCAGTGCACACTTTTACAAAGCACTACCACTTACCTCTCTACTCTAAATCCAGAGCAGGCTTTTCCACTGCAGTTCTGCAGGGCCTCATAGCCTCTCCTAATCCTATTTAGCCACCCTTCCTCAGCTTTGGGATTCAACCCAAGAGTAATGACTGCAACAGTGAAACACGATGAACATAGTACAGTTGTGTACCTACCATAAATGTAGATGTTCGAGTGTATTCACTGTTGCAGTCCAGGTTACCCACCCACCATCCCCCTTTTCTTTGCTGGGACTTATCTGCACTTCTCTATCCTATACAACCTATTTGGTGTATTTGCTTGTAGATGAAGGAAATGTTATTTTTGTGCATGCATTTTTATTGGCATATTTTTTAGCCTACCAATTTGTGGGGCACCTGACATCTGGGGCAAGAAAAACTGAAGAAAATGGCATCGGCTGCATCCTTTGTACCCTTGACACACTGACGTCAGGGAAGAGGCAACAGCAACCGACACTGGACCTAGACTTTGGAATTCTGGCCAGCTGAGGGTAGCCTGCCAGCAGGATAACCCAAAAGTAATGACTGCAACAGTTAATACACTCAAACATCTACATTTATGGTAGGTACACAAGTGTACTTTAGGGGTCACCACAGCGTAACTCCGGTCCGCTAATGGTTGGTGGTAGATTTTTTACGGGTGCCGAGGTGCCAGCTCGATGCCCAAACTTCAACGAAGGCACACCCATTCTATGCATGTCTTTCGAATGCCAATCAACCGCGGGGAGGACATGCAGACCCCACACAGAAGGCGCTCCCGCTGAGAATCGAACGGGAGAACCTCTTGCTGTGAGGCAACAATGCTACTGCTGCACCACCCTGGCTTATACGTTCCCAAGTCCCTAATGAGAGCATTAATTTTTAAGGGGGTGTCAACTCTGTGATAGTAATATGGGGGCACAGATATGCTAAAAGACACCATGATGTATTTCTTGACATTTAATTTGAGGCCATGGTCCCTCCAGTTATCACATGTAAGTGTGTGTTAGGCCCTCCTGGAGAATCGAGAGGTCAGGTGGGGAATGTATGACAAAAGAAAATTATCATTAAGCTAGATTTATAAGTATGTTTTTGCTTACACCAAGATTTTTGCTTTGTGGTTGACCTTGTGAACATTGATATTTGAGTTATTCGTTCTTTATCAGTAGCTCCACATATGGATGGTTGTAGCTCCCCACCTCCTGCCAGTTTATATATACTAATTCAGAGAATGCACAATTGAGGAACCAGTTCATTTGTGAGTACATACCTTTAATAATTTTATGTCCCAAAAAACTTGAAACTGTCTAAAAGTATTCAACAAACCAAATTGCCCTTTTCTGGATTTAAGTACAAAATAATATCTGCAAATAAAGCTATTTTTTCTTGATTACCTACCAGCTATAGCCTTGAGTTTGTGAGTCCCTTATTTTCTTTATCAGTGGCTCTAAATACAAAGCAAATAACACAGACAGCCCTGTCCGGTTCCTAGGAAAGTAAATAATGTGGGAAGAAATATTCAGGGAATTGTTATGGCTAGGCTTGTATAGGCCCTAGGGCTGATAGCCTAGTACTAACCTATGAACCTATGAACCTATGTTCAAACACAACTTGTCAGTAAAGAACTCTTCCACCTTAATTCTTGCTGCCCACCATTTATATCCTCCTTATTAACCGTATTATTCTATCAGGAGACACAAACACTTCCTTTGTCATACTCATAAAATCCCATCTGACTACTGAATGCTTCCTCTGCATCAAAACCCAATGACAATAGCAGTATTTTCATATATTCTTCTTCCTTCTGGATCATCATTGTTCTATTAATTTGGTCAAATTTTTGCTTTCACTCCTCAAAACCACACTGATTTATATCTATCGATTTTGGAAACACCTTTGCTATTATCATACAGAGCACAGATATCAATACTTTATAATCATTATTTGATAAATTGAAATGGGTATGTTTAAAGCTGAATCTGAGTGGCCTTTATTCATTTTTCATAACAGAGCCACTAGAGCATTCTTCCAAGATGTTAGTATCCCCCCTTACAAAATCTGGCGATTGCCAAAAAAAACAATTACTAGAAAATCAAAATCTAAACCACTTAAACTACCTAAAGTAGTGAATATTGTAACAGAGATAAACAAACCAGAAGTGGGATCTTTAGAAAAGGGTAGAGAAGTAAATTATATAGAAAAAAATGGAAAATGTGGGAATAACACATGCAGAAAAATTATTTCATAGGAAGTTACTAGGCTAATGGCCCTAAGGTCCTTACAAGCCTAGCCAAGTTCTACCTTTATTTTCATGATCAGCACCTAATGCCTGTGACCAAGAGGGACACAGGTGGAACCGCACAGGGTGAATTTATGGTTATCCATCCAATCCAGATTGCATTTGAAGAGGGCCAATGATTTTGGAGGAGGAATGCAGTTTAAGTGAATGCGGGATTTGAATAATTTATGTAATATTGCTTAGATTATAGCACATATAACAATATTTGTGATGTATAATATTTGTAAATGTGAACTTGTCAATATGGTTTGATTACTTTTATATAAACATAAGTATGTCTATGTCACAAGTGATAATTCAATAAAGCTGTTTAAAAAAACTTTCCAGATCTTTATAATTTTTCCAAACTTCAATGAGAATGCCATCTGTTCTTAGAGACTTCCCTGTTGTTTATACACTGCCATTTTCATCTCATCTCTTCCTGTCTTAACTCCTAATTATTAAGTCTCATTTTCTCTTGACGTTGTAGCAGTAATTAAGTCTTCCATAAATGTTTCATTTGTGCATTTCCTTCATTTCCAGATTCTTCTGTTTTGTACAAATTTTCATAAAATTCCCAAAATATAGCTCACTAATCCCTCTATAGGATTTTTGGTTATTTTTCTTGTCATATGCTCCCTTTCTACTTTATATTACCTGAGACATTGTAACATCAACCATTCTAATCTTAGGCATATTTATCATCAATTCACCTTTTTTTTCCTTTAGCACTCTGCAGTTGCTCATCTTAACCTGTGAGATTCCCCTTATTCTCTGGGACTTTACATTTGTCAACTTCTCTAAATAATTCCTATTACTTCTTTCCCATATCCCTTTCCCTTTTATTTCCACCATGTTTAACTCCATTTTTATTTTATCCATCTCACTAGCTATTCCTTCTGAAGAAATGTCTTTCCTTCCCAATAATTCAGACTTCCACTACCCGTTGCTTAAATTCCTCTGTTTTTAACAAGTATGTTGGAAAGCACCAAATGTCTCATTTTTACTTCATTACCCTACATATTTATCTTGTTTTTTATTGGTATAAGATCTGAAATAGTTACTGGATATGTGTCAAAGATTTGAATTAAATACACGTGCTCCTGTGAAATGTAATTCTGTAGCAGTCTAGCCCTGTTATTGTGCCATGGTAAATAATATGTAAATTCTGTCTGAGTTCCTACTACTGAGTTCACATTTTTCATACCAAACATTATCATGTACATCTTCAGAAATCTACTACTTTTGTTATATTTTCCTCCCCCCCCCCCCCATACATCATCACCATTTAAAATCAAGTTAAGTTCCTCACCTATAGATAATATTCAGTACTGAAAGCTAATTATTTCTACCAAAAATATCTTAAGCTCCATAACAGCAGTTTTATGCAGAGCATAAACACATGCTAGCATAATTCTCTCCTACCTTTAGGTCCTTGCTATCAGAAATCTGCCATTATTGTCTTTTTTTTCCTCTTCTGTCACTACTGTAGCCCCTATAGTAATCAGAGTTGTTATTCCCCATTTCCTCTGTCCATGATATTCTGCTGAATGTCCATCCTAAATTACTTCCTTTATCAAATTCACATGCTTGTGTCTATCCAAATGTGTATTCTGCAACATTGCTATTTGTCCTGTACATTCTTAATATAATTCAATACTCTTTACATTTGACATTGCCAATTTTCATTCATTCATTCCTCAATGAGTGGGTTCAGATCCAACTCAGCCATTTTTTACAGCTCATGGTTACTGAACTCTCTCGAGCTCCTCCTTTTCCCATAATGCTCTAGTCCCCACGCATACCTCAGATCTCACTTGCCCCCTTCACTTACAGACTTGGTTACTGATAGCTCTCGAGCTTTAGTATGGTATTGTGAGTGATACAGTATTTTCTCATTTCAATAACTTTTTTATTTATATTATATATTCCTCCCTTATCTTTCATACCCTTATCTGTGAGTTCCTCATTTACCATTGTTGGTAAATTTTTTTGTCTTATACCTCGTGGTAATTTCTTAAAATCTCTTCTGTTTTTTTATTATTGCTGTAGTTCATTTTCTTCTTAAATATGACTGAAAAATATTTGGGTTTTAAAAAATGTAAGGACTGTGGGCATAAGAGACCTCTGTCTAATGCAAATAATTTGTGTGTGTGTTGCTTACACTGAGCTCATTTAAAAGAATCATGCGATATTTGTAAGACCTTTAAACCACGGGACTCAGTGGATCGCAAGAACAAGCTAATTTAAAAGTTTTTTTTTTACTTACTGCTTTTTCAAAGACTTTATCTGGAGCTTAAACCTCCAAAAAATCTGATAAGGAGTCCTGAAAGTGTACACTGAATGCTTCTGGATCATCCAATCCTAGCTCAGACCCAATTCTTGAATGCTTCTCCTAAGCTCCTGAAGCACCCTAGAACCAGATATGCATCATCTCTGCACCCTGTCCCTTCATGTGTGTCATCACTGTTCGTAGAGAGACATCATTCTAGGATCCCTTCAGTGGCTTCTTCTTCTCATTCTTCCAGGACTCTAACAGAAGCCGATGTGAATAGAATGATGAGGACATTTCTCTCATCACAAATTCAAATGGGAATTCTCCTGGTTCCTACCCCATTTGGTCTGTGGACCTTTACCAGTACTGCTCCACCTGTTTGGACTCCTTCTCTGATCTGACCTAGGGCTTAATGGTATTGCCCCTCTTAAACCCATACTCAGAACCAAGGCATTTGTTGCAGCAATATATGTATATTTCATATGTAAGCCAGCTACCTGTTTATAAACTTTATTCTTACCAAAATCTCTCCACCATCTTAAATCCTCTTTCACCATTTCTTCCCTTAACAATGCCTTAATCTCAGCTGAACTCCTTATTAAGCTCCTTGGTGTAATCATTGATGACCAACTTAAATTTGGCCTACATGTTCATAACTGTATAAAGAAAACCCTCTCAACTTTTCACTAATTTACTGTCCTCCCTTCTGTCCAAACTTGAAACTATCTACAACAAAGTTGCCAGATTTGCAGCCAACATGCCACCAAAATTACATCACTGTCTTTCTCTCCAAACCCTTACCTGGCTAGAATTTCCAAACCAACTCATATATTCTCAACTTTTGTTAATCCACACTATCTTAAATCGGCCCTCCTCCCTCGCCTGTCCTCTCTAGTTTCCCTCTATAACTCATCATGCTCCCTCAGAAGTGCTGACAAATGCCTCCTACAGATCATTAAACCTAAAAAATCTCTTGGACAAAACATATATAGCTCTCTTCCTGCTCTTCCCTTGGACCTCAGAAATATTACTCATGTCCATAAATTCCAGACAACTCTCAGAAATCACCTATACAGCACTTGGAGATGTCATTATAACCATCCCACCTAAATTTCCTCCCTCTCTCCTCCTTTAATCATTTCCCTCCCTTACTTTCCTCTCTGTTAATTCTGTTACCGCTACAATATTATGTATCCTTACTTCCTGCTTACCTTATTATAACTCTTTGAGTGTTCTTTACACCCCTCTGTTTACTCTTTCCAGTAACTTAACTTCCTTTATACTAATTTTTCTTTTACTGCTCTCTATTCCCTTCTAGTTTATAGTCCCTAGTAATCTGATACAATTCTCCCTACTCCCTCCTCTACCTATCTCTTCCCCTCACACTATTTGTAAAACTAACTTGTATATCTGTAATCACTAACCTTTTATAACTCTCCTTCTGCATATTATCTACCTTTGCCTGGACCATATGCTCTTCCATACTCACCCTTTTATTTAATCCTTCACTTGTAGATTTTTCTTCTTGTACTGCATCTGTTCATCTGTCCTATCTTTTCCTTTATATCTTTTGAAACTAATTTATATTATTATACTCTAGCCTATACTTTACAGTGAATATGATTTTTGTACTATGATTTTATCATCTGTACAACTTGTCCTTTGGAATTTTATACTTTGTAATGTGGAGCTGTGAGAAGTGTGAATATTTTCTTTTTTTATACTTCCACATTTATACTTTGACCTTTTTATACTTGTATATTTTTTTTTTACTGTGGAGTTTTTTTTCCCCGGGTGTCCACTGAAAAGAGGCACTAGCGCAGATGGACTAACCCGGTCAACAAATGTCAAATAAATAAATGTTATATAAGTTTTTTATACTCATTGTATATTAGGTTTATATGTTACAAGTCTTTAAGTTTCACATACTTGTTATTGCATATAATGTTTTTAAGGGCACACTGTTCCTTTAATTTTAACTGTCAATTGATTTGTGCATGTGGCTTTTTTACACTATTTAAACCATTCTCTGATCAATGTAAGTTGTTTTATACATCTGAGGAAGCCCTCAGGCTAAAGTTTTATGCTTGCGTACCTGAAATGTACTTTTGGATATTAAAAGCTTGCCTGAAATTTACTTCTGATTATTAAAATGATTTTAAAGTGCATTTACTCCACCCTGGTTTCCATTAATTTCTTATCTCTTATTGAATACACTTGGTGTGTCACTGGATTTACCTATGTGCTGGTTCACATTTTTGCCACAGATGTCTATTGCCTCACAGTTGGCTACTCTATAATCCATTTCCAATTTGTTTGTAAGGCTCATTTCACATGCAGCTGAAGGTACCTCAAGGGCAGTGGGTTCAGGCATTTCCATTAGGAAACATGCATGTATGTGCCTGTGTGATTTCGCAGGGCCCTTCAAGTCCTCCTTCGTCAGTGCTGACTTTGACAAAAGTTCTTTGTTTGGCCCTAAAGTTAAAGACACACTATCCAGGTGTGAGCAGTATGATAAGACCCTGTCTGCAGTGGGTGTACATTTTTCGACTCTGAAAGAACCTTTTCTAGGAATCAACGAGGTGGTCAAAAAATGTGGTTCAGAAAGTCCCACGGTACATTCCATGATCCACGTGGAAATAGTTCTCCCGGGGGCAGAGGGGGGAACTCTAAAAGAAGATGCCACCTGCACAGCAGATGAGGCCTGCAGAACCAGGGGTCCAGAGATACTTTCTCTGACAGACCCTACCAGCGCTCCTGAGAGAAGGCCCAATTGTCCACCTCTGGGGGTAGTCGGGGGTCAATTATCCCTGCACCAGAGAGCCTGGCTAGAGATTATGAAAGATATATGGGTGAAGAGGATTATTTCCAGAGGTTATATAATACATTTTCCCGCCCTCCCCTTTAACAACAAAATTCCAGATGTTCCACCCAGTCAGAGGAAAGAAGCAGCACTGAAAAAAAGAAAAACTGCTAGAAAAAGAGTCATCCAAGAGGTCCTCCGGACCAGAAAGAGTCCAGAACAACTTACTTAAGATTCTTTTTAGTGCCAAAGAAAACAGGGACCTGGAGATCAATTGTAGATCTCTGCAATCTGAACAAATCAGTTAAGTATACAAAGTTCCAGATGGTCACTGTTCAGTTCATTTTCCTTTCCTGTACATGGACAACTGGATGTGTTTAATAGATCTTCAGGATATGTGCTATCACATAAAAATGAGCAGATGATCCAGAAGATATCTATGCTTCCTGCTGAGGGTCAGTCATTATCAATTTCGAGCTCTGCCCATTGGCCTCACCACAGTCCCCAGGGTGTTCACTAAGTACATGGCAGTAGTAGCAGCTTACTTGAGACTGCAGGGATTCCGGGTGTTTGACTGGCTCATAACCACTTCAACCAGGTATCCTCTGGTAAAAGCACAACATTATGTACTCCAGCTTTGCTCTCATCAACTAATTACCATCAGTCACAACAAATGTCAGCTAGAACCATCTCAGACATTAGAGTCCATATGGGCCTTGTTCAGTACGGTAATAGTGACAACCTCCCTTCCCTTACCAAGGGTACAGACTATTCAATTTCAAGTCAAAAAGATCATTCAGAATTCTTCTCTATAAGCTCAATTGATTCTACAACTCTTGGGATCAATGTCCACTGTGATCTTTCTTGTTCCATTAGCAAGGTACCATGTGAGAATTCTTCAGTGGACCCTAGCAACTCAGCGGTCTATTCTGCACCAAACTATGTCCACCCAGATCAGAATAACTCAGGCATGCAAAAAGTATCTCTTGTGGTGGATTTGATTAGATCAAATATTACAAAACTGTCCCTTCATTCTTCCTCAGCCCAAAGCCATAGTGACTACGTATGCTTCGCAAATTGGGTGGGGGTGCACTTCTTGGGAAAAGCAGTCCAAAGCATCTGGTCTCCCAGAGAGGCCAGTACACATGTCAATGTCCTGGAAATGAGAGTAGTACTCCTAGCATTGTTGGCCTTTCAAGACGCTGTCCCTTCCAGGGCTGTTACAATTCAGATGGACAATATGTCAGTGGTATGGTACATCAACAAATAAGAAGGAACTAGATCTTACTCCTTGTGTTGAGAAGCTCTCAGAGTGTTACAATGGGAGATCTCATCCAATCAATTTCTGTGAGCAATGCACATTCCAGGGAAATCAAATGTGATAGCAGACAAGTTGAGCAGGTCCATTTTATTGTCTCATGAGTGGTCTCTCAACACGAAAGTTGCGGAAAAGATTCTGCCAATGGGGTCAACCTTGCTGCAACCTCTTTGCATTCCTGCCTCAACAACAGGTGCAGCAGGTTCTTTGCCCTGATACCCCCCACCAGGGGAATCACAGAGAGATGCTGTACTCCCACAGTTAGCCCCGGTCTCCTTTACTCTTACCCCCAACACCCCTAATCCCCAAGTTTTTCCAAGAAGCATCTCGATTGAAGAACACAGTCATCCTCATTGCAACGTATTGGCCTCATCAGATTTGGTTCCCCTTTCTTTGGCCTCATCTAGTTTGTCCACCATGGATTCTGGATCCAATTCCAAACCTCCTGTCTCAACTGACAGGCATGATTCACCTGGACATTTCGGGTCTAAAGTTAACCACATGGTTTTTCCACTTATTACCATTAATAGCCAGACATTCAAGGCTCTCCTCCCTTGTACGTCGCATTCTTTTGTCTTCCCATTAAGCTTCCACTAGAAAAATGTAGTGAAGCAAATAGAAAAGATTGATTTTTTTGGGGGCACAGCAAAGAGACATTGACCTTTTTTGGCACCAGTACCTAAAGTTCCAGAATTTTTAGCTGCAATTTTTAACGACGGGGCAAGCTTCTCCACTGTTAAAGTTCAACTACCTGCCATTTCTAATTTCCACATAGGAGTAAATGCTTCCTCCTCAGCTTCTTTAGAACTTTTTAAGGCCTTTATAAGGGGAACTTTTGTTCTTAGATCCCCTTTAAAGATCTGCCTCCGCCATGGGATTTGAATTTGGTGTTGCAAGTTTTAACTCAATCTCCATTTGAACCATCAGCAAAATGTGAACTAAAATTTTTAACGTGAAAAACTATCTTTCTGGTAGCTATACCTTCTGCTCGAACATTCTCTCTTTGAAGTCTCCTTATTTAATTTTCCATAAAGACAGGGTAGCACTATGTATCAACCTATCCTTCATTCATAAGGTGATGTCAGAATCCAGCATCCATCAATCCATAAATCTTCCATTTTTCTTTTTTCTTTCAAAATTTCATGAAGAAAGAAGAACATGTGTTAACATTTGGTGGATGTTCACAGATAGTTACATTTCTTTTTGCATAGAACAACATATTTGAGGAAAAACAGATCAATTATTTGTTTTTTTTGTGGAACCAAAACTGGGCAAACCAGGTACCAAAGTAACTCTAGCAAAATGGTTAATGGATTGCATTTCCTTTGTCTACAAAAAGTTAGGTTTGTCTTTGTCAAAACCTTTAAGACCCCATCCAACTAGGTCTATGGCAGCTTTATTTGTATTTTTCCCCCAAAACAAATGGTTCTGCCAACAATTCCACTTAAAAACACTTAAAACTTGAAAACTTTAATAAAATATATGATGATAATATAAAACAAAATAAACACACTGGCTCATAAACCGGATAAGCGCTTTTGGTATAATACCTTTTTCAAATCCTAAATGTTTGCCAGTGAAACTTCTTCTTAAATACCTTCATTTCCTAGTGTTCACTCACTCAGATGCATTTAGTAACCATAGCAGCATACACACCCTTCTAATGATGTCATTTTGAGTGCTGAAGAGCTTTCCCTTTTAGTGCAGGTTTTAAAGGGACAAATGCATTCAGACCTGGTGACTGATCTGATCGCAAATTCATTATCCACTTCATCTCTTCAATTTCTGTTCGGTTTACTAAATCCCCACCTCTTGGTGTTTCATGAAGCCTAGCTAGTGCCATGAACTTGAAAGAATGACTGTCATTTATACTAATATGCATATAAAGTGCATTGCTGGTAACTTTTTTTCTTATGTCAGATAAGTGCTTTAGGATACGTTCCTTGAGCATTTGATTAGTTTTCCCTATGTAGTATGCCTTGCAGTGACTGCAGATTGCCACATAGATAATGTTCTTACTCCGACAGTGTGCAAATCCTTCAAACTTATAGTTCCTTTTAGTCAGGGGATGTGGAAAAGTATTTGAGATGTTTATATGAGAGCATGCCTTGCAAGACCACATCTGAATGTTCCAACTCTCCTGTTCATCTGAAAACTCCTGTCTTCAGAAATAGCTTCAGTTTCTGTTTTATAACATAATAGTCTTTTTAAGTTTTTCCTGTTCTTAAAAGAAAAGCTGGGTTGATCTCCAACAATTTCCCTAATTTTATTGTCAGATGTTAGCACTGGCCAAAATTTTCTGATGGTATTACGAATAGCAAAATTGCCAGTACTATATGTCAACTGGCATCTCAGATTGGACTTTACCTCCTTTCACTTGATCTTAACTATTTCACCTTGGTCTGAGAAATAGGGTCTTCCCCTCTGAGAGCGTAGTTCCAAGGTAGTTGCTTCATTGGTCTGTGTCTCTTTGACTTTGTATCCTCTCTTATTAAAGTCATTGATAAGTTTCATTTGCTCCTCCCTATAATCCTCATCCCTCATGCAGAGCTTGGACACTCGAGTTAGTTGGTTAGTCACTATGTTGTCAAGAACATGCCCGGGATGCATGCTAGTATTGTGTAGTAAATGATTGCGCCATACATGTTTCCTATACATTCTAGTATTGATGCTTCCTGTGTCATCTAACATTAACTTAACATCCAAGAATTCTATCTCTGTATTAGAAGATGTCACTTCAAACTTCAAAAATGAAGCTGTGTTGGTCAAAAACTGTACAAAATGTTCCAAGGAGGTTAAATCGCCATCCCATGAGAGAAAGACATCATCCACAAATCGATTATAGAAAACTATGTTTCTATTGAATTTGTTGTTAATATCCGCTTTCCATACTCTTCCCATCTTGCCAGGACCAGATTGGCATAACTATTTGCGCATGGAGCTACCCCCGACTTCTGCCATTAGTAAGTACTACCATACAGAAACACATTGTTATATAAGACCAATTCTAAGAGACTACATAGTAAATGGATATCATTGGTTGCTTTGTGCTTCACACCAAAGTCTCTGATCGCTTCGATCCCCAAATCATTGGGTATGGACGTGAACAAACTGTTCACATCCATAGTTACCAATAATAAATTCTTACAAGTATTCATCTGTTGCAGTTTCTTGTAAAGTCTACTTAAGAACTCAGCCGAGTCCTTGATCACTGCAGGTGCGAGATAGCAATTTCTTTAACTCCCCTTCTATAGAAATAGAAAGGGGTTCAGTTATCCATCCTTTTCCTGAAATGACTGGTCGCATCGGAGGGTCATGTAGATTCTTATGCACCTTAGGCATTCCATTGATGCTAGGTATAGTAGGGTGACATACTTCAAAAAAATCAAAAAGCTCTTTGCTTATTGATCTATTCATGAGCTTGTCATAAAGTGTGTCTTGTACACTATGTATAATGGTGTTCAATTCTCTTTTATCAATCCTCCTGTAGGTGGCTATATCTGCTAGCATCTCCTTCATCTTGATATCATAGAATGACATATCCATAGCTATAATTGCCCCTCCTTTGTCAGCTTGTTTGATCATGATGTCTTTCATATTCTGTAGTTCAGATAGTGCTCCCTTCTCATTTAGAGTTAAGTTGTGGAAATGTTTACTTCCCTTTTGCTGTCTATATTCAGCCACTTCATTTTCACATAATTGCACGAAGGCATCGACAACCGGATGACATACAGTGACAAACATACTTGGTTTCCTATATCCAATTCTAGTTTGAGATTCATCATTGTTTGTATTTCCGAAGAGATGCCTTAAAGGCACATTCCTCCCAAAATATTTTAGATCTAGAATAAATTCACTCATTGGTGAACGCAAGGAGGGTATGAAACTCATTCCTTTCTCTAATAGTCGAGTCTGATCTCTTGTTAATAAAATACTTGATATATTACATACAAGGGAATCATTTATTCCTGAAACCTCCGTTTCTTCCTCTCCCTGCTCTGGGGTCGTACTTCCCTCGGGGTGTTGTTCTGCAACAAAAAGGAAGCTGTTGGTAAAGCGCTAAATGTACCACCATATCTTTGGGTTTAGTGGCATTCTGTATATCCAAATTCTTGTTATTATTCAAAATGGATATATTTTCTTCACCCTGCTCAGATAGTTCTTCTATGCTCTCAGTATTGATTACCGAGCTAACATTAGTCTCCAGTCTCCAGTCGTTTCAGGAAAAGGATGGATAACTGAGCCCCTTTCTATTTTTATAGAACAGGAGTTAAAGAAATTGCTACCTTACGCTCCCGCAGTGATCAAGGACTTGGCTGAGTTCTTAAGTAGACTTTACAAGAAACTGCAACAGATGAATACTTGTAAGAATTTATTATTGGTAACTATGGATGTGAACAGTTTGTTCACGTCCATACCCAATGATTTGGGGATCGAAGTGATCAGAGACTTTGGTGTGAAGCACAAAGCAACCAATGATATCCATTTACTATGTAGTCTCTTGGAATTGGTCTTATTGGCAGAAGTCGGGGGTAGCAATGGGAACTCCATGCGCAAATAGTTCTGCCAATCTGGTCCTGGCAAGATGGGAAGAGCTATGGAAAGTGGATATTAGCAACAAATGGAATAAAAACATAGTTTTCTATAATCAATTTGTGGATGATGTCTTTCTCATGGGATGGCGATTTAACCTCCTTGGAACAATTTGTACAATTTTTGACCAACACAACTTCATTTTTGAAGTTTGAAGTGACATCTTCTAATACAGAGATAGAATTCTTGGATGTTAAGTTAATGTTAGATGACACAGGACGCATCAATACTAGAATGTATAGGAAACCTGCATGGCGCAATCATTTACTACACAATACTAGCATGCATCCCAGGCATGTTCTTGACAACATAGTGACTAACCAACTAACTCGAGTGTCCAAGCTCTGCACGAGGGATGAGGATTATAGGGAAGAGCAAATTAAACTTATCAATGACTTTAATAAGAGAGGATACAAAGTCAAAGAGACACAGACCAATGAAGCAACTACCTTGGAAATACACTCTCAGAGGGGAAGACCCTATTTCTTGGACCAAGGTGAAATAGTTAAGATCAAGCAAAAGGAGGTAAAGTCCAATCTGAGATGCCAGTTGACATATAGTACTGACAATTTTGCTATTCGTAATACCATCAAAAAATTTTGGCCAGTGCTAACATCTGACAACAAAATTAGGGAAATTGTTGGAGATCAACCCAGCTTTTCTTTTAAGAACAGGAAAAACTTTAAAAGACTATTATGTTATAAAACAGAAACTGAAGCTATTTCTGAAGACAGGAGTTTTCAGATGAACAGGAGAGTTGGAACATTCAGATGTGGCGTTGCAAGGCATGCTCTCATATAAACATCTCAAATACTTTTCCACATCTCCTGACTAAAAGGAATTATAAGTTTGAAGGATTTGCAAACTGTTGGAGTAAGAACATTATCTATGTGGCAACCTGCAGTCACTGCAAGGCATACTACATAGGGAAAACTAATCAAATGCTCAAGGAACATATCCTGAAGCACTTATCTGACATAAGAAAAAAAGTTACCAGCAATGCACTTTATATGCATATTAGTATAAATGACAGTCATTCTTTCAAGTTCACGGCACTAGCTAGGCTTCATGAAACACCAAGAGGTGGGGATTTAGTAAACTGAACAGAAACTGAAGAGATGAAGTGGATAATGAATTTGCAATCAGATCAGTCACCAGGTCTGAATGCATTTGTCCCTTTAAAACCTGCACTAAAAGGGAAAGCTCTTCAGCACTCAAAATGACATAATTAGAAGGGTGTGTATGCTGCTATGGTTACTAAATGCATCTGAGTGGACACTAGGAAATGAAGGTATTTAAGAAGAAGTTTCACTGGCAAACATTTAGGATTTGAAAAAAGGTATTATACCGAAAGCGCTTATCTGGTTTATGAGCCAGTGTGTTTATTTTATTTTATCTTATCATCGTATATTTTATTAAAGTTTTCAAGTTTTAAGTGTTTTTAAGTGGAATTAGTGGCAGAACCGTTTGTTTTTGGAGTTTTATATTTTGATGTGCTCTGCCTTTGGTGACGCTACTTCTTTTTTTTGCCTTATTTGTATTGTTATCCAGGTCCTCCATGGATGATATCTGGGAGGTGCAACGTCGGCTAATCCTCATACCTTTATCACTCATTTCAAATTGGATCTGGTTTCAAGGGGAAGAGCAGCCTTCAGCTCAACAGTGCTCAAAAATATCCTTCCTTAGAGTCCTCCAAGGATTCAGGTAATTGGGGACTATGTCCCACTTGTTGAGGAATGAATGAAAATTGACAACATCAGATAAAAAAGTTATGCATTCACCATAACATTCCATCTGCGTTGTTCATTTTCATTCATCCTCAACTCCCCTCAGGTTTCTGACTTCTGAAAAATGAGAACATAATAAGGGAACCAATGTTCCTGCCTTTGAAGTCCAGGTATTGGTTTCTCTTTTCATATTTGTTTCTCATTTTCTAACAAGCTATAAATCCAGCAAGCAGGATCTGAGGTGTGTTACACGACTAGAGCATTATCGGTAAGGGAGGAGCTCAAGAGTTTCTAATATCCACAAGCTGTAAAAAGCATCTGAGTCAGATCCGAGAATCGGATCTGAACCCACATGTGAAGGAAGAATGAAAATGGGCAACACAGATGCAATGTTATGGTGAGTACATAACTTCTTTTTTTTGTTTTGTTTATACCTGTAAGGCCACTTACATTCCATGATAACATGGGCAGAGTTGCCATTGTCACAGAAAGTTATTACTCCCACCTATTACACATGCCAGTTCTTTTGAATGTGTATTTCTAAGTTGTGGCTTACATGCACACAGTATTGTCTGGCAGGTTGATTGCTTATGCAGTTGCATCTTCCCATCTGCATTTGTATGTGATATCTTTCAAGATTTTCTTCTTCAAGGAAAACACGCAAATCAAAACTAAATCAATTTTTAGAAACCCCATCCTATTGCAATTTTGAACAAGCACACAAAACTGTGTACATTTTCAGCAAATGAAGTTTACCTCTCCATATAGGATCAGTTTCCCAAATCGGCAGCTGCACTTACAGGCATCACCTAATCTAAAATTCAGGTTATCCATGCTAAAGTGCATGTTACAGCCTGTGTTTCCAGTTGCACTGAATGCTATTTGATTTCCATTCCCTTCCCAGATGTGAAGCACAGCTTTTATGCTATCAGTAAACATTAACTTTTAGCTGTAAGAAAAAAATACATTGCCTACATTTAAATAAACTGTGCACTATTATATTAAATGCATTAAAGTATTAAGGCTACTGTGAGGATAACTACTTCATATTCTCTTCCCACAGTTTCAAATTTTATTTTTACTGGACTGCTTGCTACTCTACCTTTAAGTATTAATTATAATATACTTCTTTAAATATCTCTCAGCAAAAAGCACTCAAAATTAATCAGTTTCACCTTCAAATAGCTCCTGTCCAAGTAACAACAGTCAACAACTAGAAAAAAACAACTAGTAACTTTGCAGATGCATGACAAAATATTTATAAATTTCATTTAGCGAGTACTGTTCAGACTTTCCATGGGCATCTGTCTACACCTACAATCTTCTTGTATCTCACTGAGAGTATTTGCTAGTGGAAAAGAATAATTAATAAATTTGCAGATGCAAGAAAAATATTATTATTTTTTGGTCCTTTTTGCTTTTAGCTGGGTCTGCTGTTAGCCCAATTTGAAGATGTGAGTCCAGAATGGCATGCAGTGAGGAAGATGACTTTCCTAATTCTTGAAGAAAATGTTTAAATCTTTAGTACAGTTTGGAGACACTGGTGGCGCAGAGTGGCATGAACTTAAGGAGATGACTTTCCTAAGTGTTAGGTAAAATGAACACACCATCCAGATAGGCTGATAAAAGTTTTGCATGAGGTCTGAGTACCCAGTCCATGAGGCTGTGAAATCTTGGTGGTGCTTAGTGGACACAGAATGGCATGATTATATAGTGGAGAAGACCATTCAGTGTGGAACTTGTCATTTTATCCTTTACTTCTGGGACTAGTACAATTTCCCAGTACCCATAGTTATTTCCAAAGTAGACATAAATTTAACCTTGCCTAACTTTTCTATTAGTTCATTAACTTAGGGCATAGGATATCACTGAGAGTTGGAAATGCTGTTTATTTTGTTGAAGTTGTTTCAAAATCTGGTAGCATCATTAGGCTTGTGGACCAATACAGTGGGGTTATTTCACTCACTCTGTAGTTTCTGTATGACTCTAAGTTTGAACATTTTATGTACCTATTCCTTAACTACTTGGTTTTGGGTCTCTGGTGTCCACTGTGATTTTAAATTTACCTTTTCACTCAAGCACAGTTTCAGTATTGTGTCAGATTAAATTGGCCCTGCAAGGCAAATCTGAAAATGTCTCCCTGTTTCTTAGTAGAAACTTCTTATCATCTTGCTTCCTGGAATACTGATAGGGCCTCACGTATCTTTACTTCAGGACATGTTGTAGGAGAGTCAACTTCCACAAGTGTAATCACTGCAGATGCCTTGTTTCTTCCCAGGGATTCAGAAAGTGTGTGTGTGTGTGTGTGTGTGTGTGTGTGTGTGTGTGTGTGTGTGTGTGTGTGTGTGTGTGTGTGTGTGTGTGTGTGTGTGTGTGCGGTATATCCTTTTTAACTTCCTTTTCCAGGTTATCTCACTTTACAACATTACTTCACTTATTTTTTCTATAGCTTCAAAAGGTTCTTTCCATTTTGCAAGGAATTTATTTTTGGCAATGAGCATCAGCACAAGTACTTTTTTCTTCTGCTTTTAACTCTCTACTTCATGTTTCTCTTATGCCTTTTCCGCATGTCCTT
Organism: Protopterus annectens; assembly: GCF_019279795.1. Lineage (NCBI taxonomy): Eukaryota > Metazoa > Chordata > Ceratodontiformes > Protopteridae > Protopterus > Protopterus annectens. Next base: position 949,642,178 of record NC_056729.1, read on the forward strand.
TTACTGTAGGCATTATAGTTCTTAACCTCTCCTGCATGTCTGTAAAATACCACATCTGTTAAAGGAGTGATTTGCTCTTCCCAGGTTTTCTTTGCTATAAGTAGTAAAACTCTGATATGTCTGCCATATAGCAGTTAGAGTAAATCCAGTTGAGGCTTTGGATTCTTGCCTCATGTCAAAGAAGAGATAAGGGAGGAGTTATTCCAATTTTTTTCCATTCACTTCTATGGCTTTCCTTAACATAGAATTTAAGGTTTTATTAAAGCATTCAGCTAACCTGTGTGTTTATGGGTTTCCTGAGCTGTGTTGGTTTAAAGAATGGGCACAGTTCAATCATTATTCAGGACATGAACAGTCTGTAAGAATTTTCTGGGGAATTCCTAATTGGTAAAAAAATAATACTAGTTCTTTAGCAATAGACTTGACATTAATGATTTGCTTCAGGAAATTTGTTGCAGAACCAGATGTTATCAGTATACAGTGGTGGTCCATAATTGACTTCTCCAGTGAGTTGACATTATCCATTGATATTCATTCAAATGGGATTTCTCCTCTAGGTAAGAGTGTCAGAGATTTCCTAAACCCTAAGTTAGTCTTTGTTTGCATTGTGGGCAAGCTGCAAAAGCATTTTCTGTTGCATTCATGACACCAGGCTAGTAAAGTATAGCTGAAGTTCTAGGTTTTGACTTATCCATCCCTTGATGAACACCCATAATGTGTCTGGGGTGTATATTACGTTATCGAATTGTTAAATGTTCGAATGTCATATGGTCGAACCCATATGATCGAACTTTTAACCGTTCAAACATTTCAACGGAGATCTCCGTACAGTGCAGAATGGGAAGATGTCCCTTTCCTGCACTGTAGGGTGATCTCACAGTTGGTATATTTAAAGAGTGGGGGTGTGGGGGTGCAAGGGGTCTCCCCCCTCCCGCTTTAAACCATCAGGTAGTTTTTTTTTCTGTTTATTTTTTTTTAGCTTTTCAAACAGTTAAACGTTTGATCATATGGGTTCAACCATATGACGTTTGAACTTTTAACAATTCGATAACGTAATATGAACCCATGTGTCTGTGTGCAACTTCATTATTAATACTCTGTTCAGTATGCAGTAGAAAACCAATCTGAAAGCCAGTTTAGTAGATTTTGAAACTCAGGTGTCTTTACAGGGACAAAATAAAATATACCTCCTTTAAGGTTGGGAACAATATAGATCTGGACACATAAAAACTTAATTATGATGCTGGAAACAAAGTCTGATAAAGGCACAGAGCCTTGCCGGCTGCTATACTTTCCAGCACTGTACTTTATTAACTTAAGCACAGTTATTAATAAAATAACTCATCTATGTAACAGATGATACGTACTGTACTGTTACAGTTTATAGCTTTTAATGTACAATGTTTGCTTTTCAATACAGAGATAGATGATAATTCTCCGTTCACCTTGGAACAAATGTGTTTCTACAGAAGTACCTAAACTAACACCATTTAGTCTTACAGTCTTTTTATACAGTTTTCTCACAAAACCTGGATCCACCTGTTACTTTGGTATTTGTTTGATAAGCTGTATTTTGTTCTGCTTCAAGGTACTTTATGTAACAACCTTCAAGGCTTAGGGAATCGTTCATGTCTCTGGTCATCCTTGCAGCTGTACTAGTCAAGAGTTAGGGAGTCATCCTTATCTGCAGTTCTCCTTGCAACTGTACTATCACAGAACATTTATTTCACAAATAGTATGGATGATACTACTACTTTTTTTATTTTTCTGCTTATTTTCAGCTAAGAAAGTCCTTTAAAAAAAAAAAAAATATATATATATATATATATATATATATATATATATATATATATATACACATATATATATATATATATATATATATATATATTTTAAAAACAGAAGTATACAAGCACTATTGGGGTCTATATTAGAAGATCGAATGTTTAGGTGATTGAACACCTAAACATCGATCTTCTAATATCGAAAGCAAAAAATGGAAAATGGCCAATTTAATGCAGGGAAAGATTTCCCTTGGCCATTCACCAAATTTTGCCATTTCTGTATTGTTGAGTGATCTTGGAGTTGGTATATTTAGTTAGGGGTTGGGGGACACAGTCCCCCACTTAGTTTGGATGTAAATTTTTTTTTTTTTTTTTTCTTACTGGCCAACATGCATGTTTCCCTGGGGGGTTCAATATTCTTAGGTTCGATATTAGAAGATCGATGTTTAGGTGTTCAATCACCTAAACATTCGATCTTCTAATATAGACCCCCACCATTGTAAGTGTTCAAATGTATATATTCAAACAGTTCTCCCTTTTGTTTTAAAAACACACAAACAGTTTACAGTGATATGTATTCTTTGGTCAAATCATAATTTTCATCCTGATTTACACAAAACACATTAGGAAACAAAACCTTTAGCTTTTTTTTTTAATACAACAGGTTTAAACACAATTTGACATGGTTAATACAATGATAACAAGCATTACTACCAGAATTGGGCGTATAATCCAGTCTATCAATTTTTTTCTTTGCACACCATCCTGTAAAAATGTTCCACCAATTATGGGCTGTGTTTGCCTCAGTTTTTTTAGCTAACTTGATTAACTTGTTTTTTACATTCACAGAACTTAATTTATGACTTAGAATAGTCTTATTAACCTTTTGCAAATGTTCAACTGCTCACTTTTATTAATTATCTCATACAAAGAATCTGGAGACAGACTAATATTTGCAAGAGGCAATATACTTGAGGATTCCATTTAAAAGACACAGACATTTAAAAAACATGGTTATACACTAGAGGATGCTGTTCACATATTAAACTATTTGTTGCATGGCATACGCAAAGTATATTTATTATTTACCATCAGTTTTACTTGCACAAAATATTTCTGCATTTGTACATACATGGATGTAGTATATGCTTAGTCCAGTCTACAAACTTAGTGACAATATTAAACTGAAGTTTGCTAAAGATTTAACATGCTCTTTTTGTTGATGGTACCCTGATTTATTTGATCAAACGTGGCTGTGGGATTATTATTAAAAGTTCTGATAATATAAAGACAAGGTTGTCTTTCAATAATTACTGAATTGTTGATACGGACTAATATATTTTCCTCCTGTAGCTTTATGTTAGACCCTTTTGCAGTACTGCTTACACAGTCAGTATAAAACTGAAGGAGTGTCCTTTTTTATTGCAGCATACAGCATTTTAGAGCAGCATTTTTTGTAAGGATACATTTGCTTTATGTTGTAAAAGTTGGACATATGCCTGTTTTCTGGCTGTATTCCAGACTGTGACACTCTGGTCAAAGGAAGGGTATCCAATGTGACATTTTTGCCACCCCTGGACAAAAAAATGACCTTGAGTTCTATTTGTAGTATCATTTACCCAGTACAACTTAGTAATATTACTTCTATATAACATTTCTGCTGGAGTCTCTGCTATTCCTGATGCTATTATACAATTACAGAAAATTGTAAAAACAAAATAGATATTTGTTTAAATGATACACGCTTAAATATTGAAATATGTTCAGAATTATTTACATTTGCTGTTGTCTGCCTTTCAATCTTCTGTATGCCAAACAGGTGCACTTTGGGCAGCTTAAATTTTGTCTTCTGAAAAGAAAATACATGCATATCACTTTTGTGACTTTATTTCTTTACTGCTTTTAACTACTCTCATTTGATCTCTATGCACTAGAATTGTTCTGTTTTTCATTTTTACCTTTTGATAGATTATCTGGAATGCTAGTTTAAAATATTTCTGAGTAAGGCATTTGTTTTTATTATTCCACTCTAGCATGCTTTGCAGCAAAATTGACTGTGTGTACAAATCTGCTGAAGATTTTTTGCTTTATGATTTTACTGGCTTTGTCTTTTGCAGTTCTTCTTTAAGCTGGACTATTAAGTAATGTGCTGTAAATTATTTTCTGTCATCTCTGCTAATTCATCTTTTCTATCCTGTGACTGCTATTTAAAGTCTGGAATTTCTTTCTTTAACTCTTTACTAACCAGATTTTTCTTGTATTGTAATTACTGCTTAAGAGTTTTAATTTCTTCATGTAATTCTGCATGAGCTGTCTAATATTTTCAGTAACCTGTTCTGCTGACATTAAAGCTTCTATGCACTTCTGAAAAAGTTTGTATTTTCTGTCTAAACTTTCTGAACTCACTTTGTCTGTCTTTTAGAAGTTTGTTAAATTCTTCTGTCAGTTCACCATGAACCTCGTCCCTGTCCTTATCTGTTTTGTGCTGTGCAATGGCTTTCTTTATTCCACTTTTGTACATATTCTCTAATGGGTGTAACAAGATGTTCAGGAGATTCTGTCAATAACTGATTTGACTGTTGTTCTAACTCTGAAATTAATGTTTTACATGTGGTGGCAGGACATAATTGTTTAATATCTGGGTATAATGTAAGTGTATTACCCTTATCTTGTTTTTTGCCATCAGAAGATTTTTCTCTGAAGTTTAACTTTTGAACAATGGTCTGAACTGTACTTTTATAACATTGCACACACAAAGCAGTTTTATATGACTTGCATAATAAATGTTTACTGTCATACCACATATTATTTTGTTTGAGATACCAGTTAAATGTTGTAAACCATTTGTATAATGCCTGATTATCAACTTGCCCTAATAAGGTTTTACATTTGCCAATATGCTGTCTATACCAACATTGCATTCTGTCCCAGATTTTATCTGGTTGTTCTGATATATTAAGAGTAATCCATTTGCATAATGCCTGACTACCAACTTGCCCTGATAAGGTTTTACATTTGCCAGTATACTGTTTATACCAACATTGCATTCTGTCCCAGATTTTATCTGCTCATTCTGATACATTGAGTAAAGCTCTGTGTACATTTTTTACTATGACCTCTAATGGCATCCATACTGTATGTGACACAGAAAAAAAGTCTTACCACACAACAGATAGATGATAAAGCTGTTATCTTGCAGATGGCTGGAAATTCCTCTGTAGTCACTTGAAAGGTTGGTGAAACAAAACTTTTAGTTATGTACTCACCATAACTTCAGATGTTTGGGATCCATCTCGCCTACATTCTGACTGATGGGTTCGGAGCCGATCCCTCGGCTCCGACTCGGCACGCTTATGCCAAAGAGCGAAGTCTCTTATTGGCTGAGCTTATTATATCCCAGGATGCACCACTACCAGTCCCCCAGATCTAGTTTGTCCGCATACATGCACACATGCACGCACTGATTATATAACATCGTCAGATGAAACAAGATAAAAACAGTAGAACTCAAACCGTTCAATCTCTTCTGATCTCCAAGGCAGGGGAAGGAGGGTGGGTATTAGGAATGTAGGCGAGATGGATCCCAAACATCTGAAGTTATGGTGAGTACATAACTAAAAGATGTTATGTGATCCTATCTCGCCTACATTCTGACTGATGGGACAGCGTCCTAGCACCTGAATCCTGGGTGGCTCACTGGAAAACACTCCTGAGTACCGTGGAACCAAATGATGCTCGCCCTTTAGATGCCACATCCAATTTATAGTGGGAAATGAAAGTGTGCGGATTGGACCAAGTAGCCGCAGCACAAATCTCAGAAATAGCGAGCTTGGAATGAAAAGCTATAGAAGTCGCCATAGCTCTGGTAGAGTGAGCTTTGATAGATGTTGTAAGTTGCTTATTCAAGAGGAATAAGCCTGAGTTATACAATCTCTAATCCATTTGGAGATAGTAGCTTTTGTGATGGTTTTACCCAATTTATTGTCTGAGAAGGACACAAACAACTGGTCTGATTTACGAATTTGCTGAGTCCTGTCTAAATAGAAGCGCAATTGCCTGTGAACATCCAATTTATGGAGAGTGTATTCTGCTTCATTGGAGAATTTTGGAAAGAAAACTGGTAGCTCTAGAGATTGTTGGAGACAGAGATTAGAACAGACCTTTGGGACAAAAGATGGATTAGGCCTAAGTGATACTCTATCCTTGTGAAAAATCAAGTACGGTGGTTTGATAGATAGGGCTTGAAGCTCTGAAACTCTTCTTGCAGAGGTAATTGCAACTAAGAAGGCAGTTTTCCAAGACAGATATTTTAACTCACATGTAGCAGCCGGTTCGAAAGGGGAAGATGTTAATGCACGAAGCACCAAATCAAGATCCCACGGAGGCGCAGGATGAAAAACTGGGGGTCTTAACAGGCCCGCACCTTTAATGAAAGTTTTGCATAATCTGCTGCTCATCAATGGAGGATCCATGGATTCGTGAAATTTAGAGATAGCCGCTAGTTGGACTTTAATAGTAGAGACAGAAGATCCTTGATTAAACAGGGATGTTAAGAATTTCAAAACCTCTGGGATTGGAGCAGTGATAGGGTCTAAGCCCTGAGTTGAGCCCAGATAGCAAACCTCTTCCACTTACTGAGGTACAATTTCTTAGTGGTGGGTTTGTGGGCCGAAGATAAAATGTGAATAACTTCCGGGTCTAATGTGTGATTTCTGACTAAAGTCAGAAGTGGAGGAGCCAAGCTGTCAACTTCAAGGAGTGAAGGGACTGATGTTGTCGTCCCGACTGATGAATTAGCAGATCCGGAGTTAGATCTAAAGTCCAAGGATCGTCCACGCATGTTTCTTCAGGTAGGGAAACCATACCTGACGAGGCCAGTGCGGAGCAATCAGTATCATTGTGGACCCCAATTGAGAAGCTTTCTGAATGACTTTGGAGAGAAGTGGAATCGGAGGAAAGGCATAAAGTAGCCCTGTTGGCCAAGGTTGTGCTAGAGCATCCATAGCTGCTTCCCCCTGATGTGGAGTCAAGGAGAAGAACCTTTTGCACTTTGTGTTTTGTGGTGTTGCAAACAGGTCGCAGCACGGCGTCCCCATCTCCTGAAAACCTGAGCTGCTACTGTTTTGTTTAGGGACCACTCGTGAGGAGAGAGAATTGTCCTGCTTAATCTGTCTGCCAATATATTTGATTTCCCCGGAATGTGGGTCGCTACCAAGAAACGGCTGGTAGCTACAGCCCATTCCCACACTCTCATGGCCTCTCTGCAAAGGGGGTAAGATCTGGTCCCTCCTTGTTTGTTTAGATACCAGACCACTGACATGTTGTCTGTGTGGATGGCGATTATGCCCTGAGGGAGAAACTTGTGTAAGGCCTGTAGGGACAGAAGTACAGCCCTCATCTCCAATACATTGATGTGGAGAAAAGTTTCGTCTGGAAGCCAGGAGCCCTGAACTAATCTGCCCAGACAATGCCCCCCCCCCCCCTGTCTGGGAGGCATCTGTCGTCAGGGTGACCACTGGAGAGGGAATAACAAAAGGACTTCCCTGATTTAGATTGGATGTCTGAAGCCACCAGCGAAGGTCCCGTTTGCATGTTTCTGTAATCATAATGGGGTGATTGAGGGGAAGATCCTGAAAGGACCATTGAGTCGATAATAGCCACTGAAGAATTCTCATGTGCAATCTTGCCAGAGGAACTAGAAGAACTGTGGCAGACATCGAACCTAAAACTTGTAGGACCATCCTGGCTGGGGCCTTTGATCTTGAAATCAGGGCTTGAACTTGACCTTGTAAAGTTTGGATCCTTTCGGTAGGAAGAAAAACGCGCATCAATTTTGAGTCTATCTCTGCTCCTATGAACCTTATGCGCTGAGAGGGCAGCAAGACAGACTTTGACCAATTGAATGTAATTCCCAGGGTAGCACCCAGGGAGATGGTGGCTTTGAGGTTGTCCATTAGTAGATGACTGGTGGTGGCAGTTAGGAGCCAGTCGTCCAGATAGGGAAACACTTGGAATCCAAGACTCCTCAGGTGAGCCGTTACTACTGCCAAACATTTGGTGAACACCCTGGGGCTGTGGTGAGACCAAAGGGCAGAGCACAAAATTGGAAATGACTGTCTCCCAGGCTGAAGCGCAGATACTTCCTGGACGCCCGATGTATCGGTATGTGATAATAGGCGTCCTTGAGATCTATGGAGCACATCCAAACATCCTTCTCCAACAATGGGAGAATGGATTGTAACGTGACCATTCGGAATTTGGATTTCGTGACGGATTGGTTTAGTCTGCTGAGATCCAATATTGGTCTCAGGTCCCCTGTCTTTTTTGGCACTAAAAAGAACCTTGAGTAATTTCCGGATCCGATCTGGTCTGTGGGGACCGGTTGGATGACTCCTTTTTCTAGCAGCTTTAAAGCTTCTGCGGCTGCAATTTCCCTTTGACTGGGTGGTGGGTCCGGGATTTTTTTGGACGGTGGGGGTGAGTGTGTGAAGGGAATGGTGTAACCTCCGGCAATTATCCGAAGCACCCATCTGTCCTGAGTGATTGACTCCCAGGCTTTTAGGTGCTTGGCAAAACGGCACCCGACTGGCTCCGGAGCAGCACAGCCGGGCAATCCCTCATGAAGTGTGGGAGGCTGAAGAGCCACGAAAGGACTCGCGGTCTCCTGAATTGCGGGGCCCTCTGCCGCCTCTGGGACGGCGTCTCCCAGAAAAATTTCCCCGTCCTCTGCCTCTGGAAGGGGAATCTTCCTGCTGTTGATGGAAAAACTTACGTGATTTGCGGAACCACATCTTCCCTCCTCCTTTAGCCTTGGGATAAGGCCGAAAGGGAGTGGAATAACGTGCACCTACGGCAGATAAAGTTTTTCCTTCTTGCTCACAGCGGGTAAGAGTGTCTTTAACCTTAGGTCCAAATAAAGAGGACCCATCAAAGGGAGTGTCGGCGAAGGAAGACTTGAAGGCCTCCGCAAAACGACACAAACGGAGCCAGGCTTGTCTCCGTAGAGCCACGCCTGTGCCTGCTGCTCTACCCGCCCCTTCGGCCGCATACGAAATGAGCCTCATGGACGAGTTAGAAATTGAAGCAAGGATAGCCAACTGAGAGCTAACCGACTGGGCTAGCTGCTCAGGTAGGTTACCTGAGAGGGAATCTGACAGCTCCTTGACCAGATCCCTCTGAAGCCTGGTAAAATGTGCCAAATAATTCAGGGACCTTAAAGTAAAGGCCGCTGAAGTCAGGGTACGCTTCCCGTGCATCGTCCATGCTCCTAGACTCCTTATTAGGAGGATGGACGGACGTTGAAGCCTCTGCCACGTCCTGTTGTGTAGCAGATGCCACCACCATGGCATCTACAGCCACGCCTTTAGTGAGGAACTCCTTCTCGGGTGGGGCAGACAAAAATTTGTTAGGACGAGAAGGGATTGGTTCCACGGTATCTGGATGTTCCCACGCCCTCCGACAAACTAAATCCAGGAGCTCGTCAAAGGGCGGAGACACCCAGGAGGCGGAGGGCTGAGCCCCGAAGGCCTTGAGGAGCACTGACTCATCAGCAGAGGGGGGTTTGGATATCCAGCCGCCTCGTTGTTTGAGGATCTCTAAGATGTCTGCAAATGAGACATCATCCGAGGACGACTTCGGGGACCCCTCCGCATCATCAAGATCAGTGTCCGATGTAATAGACTCGGGGGAGTCCACGTGCTTCCTCTTGCATGATCTCTTCCTTGGGGGTTCCTCTGAAGACAAGTCCGAAGAACCCTCAGGAGGAGGGGAACCCCCAATGGGGGTAACCTCAGGCCCAGGGGCTCCGCTGCCTAAGGACAGGGGAACAGCCAAAGACCCAGTCTCCACGCCCAGGGAAGGTGCCGGTAAAGCCGGGGAGATGGCCGAAGAAGACTTGGCCAAGGCACTCCTCATAGCTCTGAAAGCCGGACCCCCAGAATCCTGGGAGTGTCCGGTCCCCGGAGCCATGATAGCAGACGGAAGTCCCGCAGCCGAAGCACCGAGAGGGAGGCTCGGAACCGACAGCATAGGTCCCGAAACATCACCCCCAGGTCCAGCCGAAGAAGTCCGTGTACCAAACTCGGACCCGAAGGCCGGGGTTGGAGTAAGGGTCGGAGCCGACCCTAAGATCTCCACCGGCTCCAACAGCACCTGCTCCGACGGAGCCGAAGCGGTCGGAGGAGGAATAGCAATGACATGGGCATGGGCCATCGGCTCCGAAGCCAACTGGGTCAGAGCCGAAACAAATTTTTGAAAGACTGGGGACTGGAACAGTCTTTGGAGCACCCTGTCTATGTCCGAATCTGACATCCTCGATGACCTAGAGGATACTGAACGGGCTCGAGATGGCCTCTCCAACGGCCCCAAGGGGCTAGGGAACCGGCTCCGAGGCGACTCGATGACTATCGGCGCCGAAGGAATACCCACACTAGTTTCCATCGGTGCCGAGGAGGACTTTGGCGCCGAGGAGGAAGTGTCTGAGCGGACAACCTTTGTCGGCTCCGAGACCAGTGGAGCCGACGAAGGTGACCCGCCTCTCGATGCCCCAGCCATCGGCTCCGAAGCCAGAGGAGTCGAGACTGGTGGCATCGAGGCAGACCGTTCTGCCTCGGCTCCGAAGTCCTTGGAGCCGAAGGAGAAGCCTGCCTATGTCTTTTGGCGGTCGGATCCGACGGACTGGTCGGAGCCGACGCCCTTCTTTTAGCGGGAGAAGGAGAGGATGCTAAAGCTTCTTCGAATGAGGGTTTTACAAGACCTTTTAATATGAGCTTATTTTTCCTCTCTTGGAGGACCCTCGAGGAAAAAGCGTGACACACGCTGCAGGACTCCTGCAAATGCTTTGCACCCAAACAATAAACACAGAGAGAGTGGTCATCTGTGATCGACATTTTAAAGTTGCACTTGGTGCACTTTTTAAAGCCTGAAGGCCTAGGTACCTGAGACATTCCGGTGAATTAAAGTCCAAAACACAGTACAAACACTGTAAATTATTAAGAAATTCTCTCTTCTTTGACCTATTTTAGCAAAAAAGATAAAATATCCACAGTATAAAGGATCCGAGATCCCTAACAAAACAGAAGTCACCTACAATCAAAAAGACCGGGAAGGCCTTTACATACAAGAGGTACTCCTAGTCAACACTCACAACACAAGAATTTACTAAGTAAATTCCACCAGACTCACTCAAAACACAAGAATAGCTGTTAAAACAGCTTTTGTTGAAGAAAAATAGAAATTCCTGACAGAAAAACTAGTGAAATTAATCACTACTTAGCTCAGCCAGCTCGAGACCACGTCTTCACTTGTTAGCGGCAAACGAGATCGGGGGACTGGTAGTGGTGCATCCTGGGATATAATAAGCTCAGCCAATAAGAGACTTCGCTCTTTGGCATAAGCGTGCCGAGTCGGAGCCGAGGGATCGGCTCCGAACCCATCAGTCAGAATGTAGGCGAGATAGGATCACATAACATCTGGCAGTTGCAGATTTTAAACCTTGGTATTCACCAACCTGGAGAATTTATTGCACTGTGATCTTACTGCACGGCAGTCTCACTCTGGATTCAAATGTCTGAAAACTGTACTGCTGCAAGCTGTATAAAACCAAAGTGCTCCTGTTTAGGACTCACTCATACATTTTAGTTACTGCACCTTTACTGGAGTGACCCTATACAG